>NC_084639.1:8012525-8117525 GCF_033978795.1 Nerophis ophidion | reverse complement strand
GCCTGTATCGGTTGGGGACATCTCTACGCTGCTGATCCGCTTGAGATGGTTTCCTGTGGACGGGACTCTCACTGCTGTCTTGGAGCCACTATGGATTGAACTTTCACAGTATCATGTTAGACCCGCTCGACATCCATTGCTTTCGGTCCCCTAGAGGGGGGGGGTTGCCCACATCTGAGGTCCTCTCCAAGGTTTCTCATAGTCAGCATTGTCACTGGCGTCCCACTGGATGTGAATTCTCCCTGCCCACTGGGTGTGAGTTTTCCTTGCCCTTTTGTGGGTTCTTCCGAGGATGTTGTAGTCGTAATGATTTGTGCAGTCCTTTGAGACATTTGTGATTTGGGGCTATATAAATAAACATTGATTGATTGATATCTCTTCCTGGATTCTGAATTCAATTGTAATACTCTTGTTTACGCTACCGTGTCCTAAGTTTACGGTAAATTTATGGAGATTTACCACGGAAAGTTAAGATCGGAAATTTGGACCATTTTTGATCATTCAAAGTTGAGCACCGTGGGGGAGGAGATCTTAACCCAAGTGGAGGAGTCCAAGTACCTGGGAGTGGATCGTGAGATCGACAGGCGGATCGGTGCGGCGTCTTCAGTAATGCCGACGTTGTATCGATCCGTTGTGGTGAAGATGGAGCTGAGCCGGAAGGCAAGGCTCTCAATTTACCGGTCGATCTACGTTCCCATCCTCACCTATGGTCATGAGCTTTGGGTTATGACCGAAAGGACAAGACCACGGCCGTTTCCTCCGCTAGGTGGCGGGGGACGCTGACCGCACCGAGCCGCGTGCCAGAGTTTAGTTCCTTATCGGAATAAACCAGACAAATCGCTCCACCAACTAAGAACGACCTTGCACCACCTTTCACAGAATTGAGAAAGAGACATCGATCTGTCAATCCTTTCCGTGTCCGGGCCAGGTTGAGTCAAATTAAGCCGCAGGTTCCACTCCTGGTAGTGCCCTTCCGTCAATTCCTTTAGGTTTCAGCTTTGCAACCATACTCCACCCGGAACCCGTCTCCCTTAGAGATAGGGTGAGAAGCTCTGTCATCCACGAGGAGCTCAATTTAAAGCCGCTGCTCCTCCACATTGAGAGGAGCCAGATGAGGTGGTTCGGGCGTCTGGTCAGGATGCCACCCGAACGCCTCCCTAGGGAGGGGTTGAGGGCACGTCCGACCCAGGACACGTTGGGAAGACTATTTTTCCCGGCTGGCCTGGGAACGCCTCGGGATCCCCTGGTAGGAGCTGGATGAAGTGGCTGGGAATAGGGAAGTCTTGGCTTCTCTGCTTAGGCTGCTGCCCCCGCGACCTGACCTTGAATAAGTGAAAAAAATGGATGGATGGATGGTCACCGTCAAACTTGTAAAACACTAATGCATTTTGAGTAGAAACATTTAAGTCTCACCTTAAAACTCATTTGTTTACTCTAGCCTTTAAATAGACTCCCTTTTTAGACCAGTTGATCTGCCGTTTCTTTTCTTTTACTCCTATGTCCCACTCTCCCTTGTGGAGGGGGTCCGGTCCGATGGCCATGGATGATGTACTGGCTGTCCAGAGTCGAGACCCAGGATGGACCGCTCCTCCAGAGTCGGGACCCAGGATGGACCGCTTGCCTGTGTATCGGCTTGGGACATCCCTGCGCTGTTGATCCACCTAAGCTTGGGATGGTTTCCTGCTGGCTCCGCTGTGGACGGGACTCTCGCTGCTGTGTTGGATCCGCTTTGGACTGGACTCTCGCGGCTGTGTTGGATCCACTATGGATTGAACTTTCACAATATCATGTTAGACCCGCTCGACATCCATTGCTTTCCTCCTCTCCAAGGTTCTCATAGTCCTCATTGTCACCGACGTCCCACTGGGTGTGAGTTTTCCTTGCCCTTATGTGGGCCTACCGAGGATGTCGTAGTGGTTTGTGCAGCCCTTTGAGACACTAGTGATTTAGGGCTATATAAGTAAACATTGATTGATTGATTGAAATTTTATTAGTAGACTGCTCATTACAGTACATATTCCATATAAATGACCTCTGAATGGTAACAACCAAATACGTTTTTCAACTTGTTTAAGTCGGGGTCCACGTTAATCAATCCATGGTAATGCCATGCAATGCCACACAGAGATATAAATAGTCAGCTAAACAATTGGGGTAGTCTTTAAAAATATTTTTCTGATGGACAAGTCAATAGATATAGAATAAATGAATAAATGAATACTCAATCAGAATGCTAAATCAAACCATAACCTACATTCTTGTATGACAACAGAATGGTTAGCAGAACAGATGGCAGAGGAAACTGTTGTACATATTCTGGTTTATTGTTCCATTTTAGTATCACCCTGTTGTTTAACGTCTTTATTTCCTGTTTAGTCCGTCACCATGGTAGCTCATTAGTTCACCTGCCCCTTGTTATCTACGCACACCTGTTTTCTTCTAATCACCTCCCTTATTTAAACTCGCCCCTTTTCGTTATTCATTCTCGGATCCTAATTTGCCTACGTGCTACAGTGACGACTCTCATCTTTCTATTGTATGTATTTTCTCGCTAGCTCTTACGCTAAGCCACTTGATATTCCAGCTTTCATGCTGAATGTTTTTGTTTACTCTTTTGTGTCCTCGTGCCAAGTTTTAGTTTTCCTTGTGTTTATCCTAGCTTTCACGCTAGCGTCTTTTGTTTGCCTTTTCTCTTTACACCAGTGTTTTTTGTCCCTAGCCTTTTGTTTTTTAGAATTTTTTTTGTTATATCTTACCTTTGCTGTGTTCTGCTTCGGGAAAACCACACCGGCATTACCATGCCGAAGAAGAGTCCTCACAGAAACTACATGTTTTGATTTAGTATTTGCCACCTGGGGATAGGTTGATTGGCAACACTAAATTGGCCCTAGTGTGTGAATGTGAGTGTGAATGTTGTCTGTCTATCTGTGTTGGCCCTGCGATGAGGTGGCGACTTGTCCAGGGTGTACCCCGCCTTCCGCCCGATTGTAGCTGAGATAGGCGCCAGCGCCCCCCGCGACCCCAAAAGGGAATAAGCGGTAGAAAATGGATGGATGGATAGTTGAACTTTACAGATCACAAAAAAGGTAAATTCGGATAGCTAACTTTGTTAGCATAAATGAATGGGATTTAAGATAGAGAAAATTAGCATCATGGCTAACAGAGAAATATTTGTGGTTCATGATGAGACTATGGTGGTACATAAACCTAGCTAGCTAGAGATATTGGACCCAAAACTAATTAACAAGTACAGGAACATCTAGCCAGCTTGAGTGGAAGTACTGCTGGAGTAGTTTCCAGTCACACAGTAACAAGCAATTACAACTCTATTAAACTTAAATACCATAGATCAAATATATTTACCCCAGTAATATCATCAATTCTTACCGGACTGGATGAAGTCCTTGGGCTCAAATACTAGTGTGGCCTCAATAGCCCTGCTGTAGTGTGTAGCATGCTGGGAATGATCTGCATGCGGCGGAAGAATGCACTGCACATGTGATGGAGGAATGCACAGTGAAGTGCAAATTCTACTGAATTTGCATTGAATCAGGTTGTTTTTGGCTAATAATCCTGCTGCAAGATCTAGCATGTTGCATTTAATGTTTATTCCCAGTCATTTCCCGTTAATCCCCATGGAAAGTTTCCAACTTTGAAAATTCCCGGAACTTTGCAACCCTACCTAAGACCAGTAGTTCTCAAACTTTTTTCCCCCCACCAAGTACCACCTCAGAAAACACTTGGCTCCACCATAATGACCAACATTAAAACACAGTATCAAAGTAGGGCTAAGTATTCATTAAAAACAAAGCATGGGTTTTATTGAACTAGTATATTTAATATTTTTGGCCACTGTAACACCGCGCATGGTTTGAACGGTAAGACTGTGTTTGAATATTTGATAATAAAACACTAATCACAGGTGCTTGTAATATGATTTAAAAAGGCTGCCACAAGTGGCAAAAAAGACTGAGAAAGTTTTGAGGAATGCTCATCAAATACTTATTTGGAACATCCCAGAAGTGAACAGGCTAATTGCGAACAGGTGGGTGCCATGATTGGGTATAAAAGCAGCTTCCATGAAAGGTTTAGTCATTCACAAACAAGGATGGGGCGAGGGTCACTACTTTGTGAATATATGTGTGAGCAAATTGTCGAACAGTTTAAGAACAACATTTCTCAACCTGCTATTGCAAGGAATTTAGGGATTTCACCATCTGCGGTCCGTAATATCATTAAAAGCTTAAGAGAATCTGGAGAAATCACTGCACGTAAGCGATAATGTTACAGACCTTCGATCCTTCAGGCGGTACTGCTTAAATAAACGACGTCATTGTGTAAAGGATATTACCGCATAGGATCAGGAATACTTCAGAAAACCACTGTCAGTAACTACAGTTTGTCGCTACATCTGTAAGAGCAAGTTAAAACTCTACCATGCAAAGCCAAAGTTATTTATCAACAACACCCAGAGACGCCACCGGCTTCGCTGAGCCCAAGCTCATCTAAGATGGACTGATGCAAAGTGGAAAAGTGTTCTGTGGTCTGACGAGTCCACATTTCAAATTGTTTTTGGAAACTGTGGGCTTTGTGTCCTCTGGACCAAAGAGGAAAATGACCATCCGGATTGTTATAGGCGCAAAGTTCAAAAGTCAGCATCTGTGATGGTATGGGGGTGTATTAGTGCCCAAGGCATGGGTAACTTACACATCTGTGAAGGCACCATTAATGCTGAAAGGTATATACAGGTTTTGGAGCAAAATATGTTGTCATCCAAGCAGCGTTATCATGGACGCCCCTGCTTATTTCAGCAAGACAATGCCAAGCCACCTGTTAGAAAAGCGTGACTTCATAGTAAAAGAGTGAGGGTACTAGACTTGCCTGCCTGCAGTCCACACCTGTCTCCCATCGAAAACATTTTGGCGCATTATAGATAGATAGATAGTACTTTATTTATTCCGTCAGGAGAGTTCCTTCAGGAAAATTATAATTTTCAGCACAATTCCATTCAAGATCAGACAAATATTACAGGGGGACAGAACAGGATCGCTGATGGGTCTGCCGGCTTCCAGCGCCCCTTACAAAAAAGATGACATACAGGTAAACAAGGGGGGTGGGGGGGGGAAGAAAAAAATAGAAGATTAAAATAAAATTAAAAAATCGGTCTTAGCCTAGGCCCTGGAGTGGGGGTGCAGACTGAGGCCAAGGGAAAAAAAAAAAATTAATGAATGGTTAATTACAACAGCGGAGACCCCGGACTGTTGAACGACTGAAGCTCTACATAAAACAAGAATGGGAAAGAATTCCACTTTCAAAGCTTCAACAATTAGTTTCCTCAGTTCCCAAACGTTTATTGAGTGTTGTTAAAAGAAAAGGTGATGTAACACAGTGGTGAACATGCCCTTTCCCAACTACTTTGGCACATGTTGCAGCCATGAAATTCTAAGTTAATTATTATTTGCAAAAAAAAAAAAATGAAGTTTATGAGTTTGAACATCAAATATCTTGTCTTTGTAGTGCGTTCAATTGAATATGGGTTGAAAAGTATTTGCAAATCATTGTATTCCGTTTATATTTACATCTAACACCATTTCCCAACCCATATGGAAACGGGGTTTGTAGAAATAACAATACATGCACGTCAATCTTTTTCCTCCATACCTCATGGTCGCCCTGCAGATTAATGGTGGTCCTTCCTACATAATAAGTCACCCTCCAGCTGTGGCGCGGCCATCAGGAACTGTATACCTAATCATGCGTTTCAATACCAAACTTGACCTTTGACACAAACAGGACCCTTTTTCGTGGCATGTGTGTAAAGTCGTCTTCAATGCATGAGTTTAAAGACCTACTGAAACCCACTACTACCGACCACGCAGTCTGATAGTTTATATATCAATGATGAAATATTAACATTGCAACACATGCCAATACGGCCTTTTTAGTTTACTAAATTACAATTTTAAATTTCCCGCTGAGTTTCTTGTTGAAAACGTCGCGGAATGATGACGCGTGTTTGTGACGTCTCGGGTTGTAGCGGACATATTAGCCCAGCACCACACACGGGTAAAAGTCGTCTCTTTTCATCGCATAATTACACAGTATTTTGGACGTCTGTGTTGCTGAATCTCTTGCAATTTGTTCAATTAATAATGGAGACTATAAAGAAGAATGCTGTTGGTGGATTGCAGCTGCCATGTTCTGTTTGTGTTGTATTGTGTTTACTCGGTTCTCGTTTTTAACCTGCCCATTGTACAGCACTTTGGCTACCCCTGTGGTAGATTTTAAATGTGCTATATAGATATGAAGTTGATTTGATTCGATTTAATTGGATTTAGCACCGAAACACAGCCGTAGCTTGTTTGTTGCGAAGCTTTAACACAGAGCGGTCAAACTAACATGTTTCTCTACGTCAACCAGCAAGTTTTTGGATGGGAAAATTGTGATATTAAGTCGGCTCTTACCGGAGACTTCATCGGATAATGCGACCTCATCCTGCAGCTCAAAAAGGCAGCTGTGATCTCGGCTACTCGGCTTCTCTCAGAGACACTGGCGTTCACCGCAGCCATCCGACTTTCAGGTATGACTTTACAATCTCACTAAAACACTATTAAAACAATAAGCAGGTAAGGGATCTTCCAGAATTATCCTAGTAAATGTTGTCTAATAACATCTGAAACGCTCACACGGCTGCCGCCTGGAGCCGTCGCCTTTTCTTTATTTATTTATTATTATTTTTTTAGTGCCTCATTCTAACTTTCCTCATCCAAGAATCTTTCATTCTCGCTCAAATTAATGGGGAAATCGTCGCTTTCTCGGTCCGAATATCTCTTGCTGCGGGAGGCTATGATTATAAACAATGTTCAGATGTGAGGAGCCCTACACCATCTACGGTCCGTAATATCATTAGAAGGATGAGAGAATCTGGAAAAATCACTGCAAGTAAGCCATAATTTTTCGGACTTTGGATCCCCCAGGCGATACTGTATCAAAAACACTATTAAAACAATAAGCAGGTAAGGGATCTTCCAGAATTATCCTAGTAAATGTTGTCTAATAACATCTGAAACGCTCACACGGCTGCCGCCTGGAGCCGTCGCCTTTTCTTTATTTATTTATTATTATTTTTTTAGTGCCTCATTCTAACTTTCCTCATCCAAGAATCTTTCATTCTCGCTCAAATTAATGGGGAAATCGTCGCTTTCTCGGTCCGAATATCTCTTGCTGCGGGAGGCTATGATTATAAACAATGTTCAGATGTGAGGAGCCCTACACCATCTACGGTCCGTAATATCATTAGAAGGATGAGAGAATCTGGAAAAATCACTGCAAGTAAGCCATAATTTTTCGGACTTTGGATCCCCCAGGCGATACTGTATCAAAAACACTATTAAAACAATAAGCAGGTAAGGGATCTTCCAGAATTATCCTAGTAAATGTTGTCTAATAACATCTGAAACGCTCACACGGCTGCCGCCTGGAGCCGTCGCCTTTTCTTTATTTATTTATTATTATTTTTTTAGTGCCTCATTCTAACTTTCCTCATCCAAGAATCTTTCATTCTCGCTCAAATTAATGGGGAAATCGTCGCTTTCTCGGTCCGAATATCTCTTGCTGCGGGAGGGTATGATTATAAACAATGTTCAGATGTGAGGAGCCCTAGAACCCGTGACGTCACGCGCACATTGTCTGCTACTTCCGGTACAGGCAAGGCTTTTTTATTAGTGACCAAAAGTTGCGAACTTTATCGTCGATGTTCTCTACTAAATCCTTTCAGCAAAAATATGGCAATCTCGCGAAATGATCAAGTATGACACATAGAATGGACCTGCTATCCCCATTTAAATAATACAATCTCATTTCAGTAGGCCTTTAAAGAGTTGAGCAACCGTCGATCGTTTTATTCTGTACTTGCAGAAAAAATGGCTGCTCAGTGTGCCAGACAGGCCCCCCCGAGCCACCCGGTAGGGTTTGACCCTGCAGCAGTCTGTTTGGGGGCCGTATTCTTCCTCATCCTTATTTTCTGTCTAAATAACATTCTGCACGGCGGTCGGTCCGCCTTGTGCAGCCGCTTATGCTGTTTATCACCTCCAGAGATTATCTTTTGGAATGTTTGAAATAAACTTATAGACGTCGGCGGAACTGCTGGGTGGATTCGATAAGATTCCAGGAACTCTACACTCCTCTCCTCAATGCACACACAGCTTTCTTTCATAGTTTCTTTCAAACAGTTTTAAGAACAACATTTCTCAACCAACTATTGTAAGGAATTTAGGGATTTCACCATCTACGGTCCGTAATATCATTAGAAGGATGAGAGAATCTAGAAAGTTGGCTCAGGAATACTTCAGAAAACCACTGTTGGTAACTACGGTTTGTCTTTACATCTGTAAGTTCAAGTTAAAACTCTTACAATGCAAAGCCAAAGCCATTTATCAACAACACCCAGAAACGCTGCCACTAGGAGGGGGTTTCTCCAAGGTTTCTCATAGTCACTGTCACCGACGTCCCACTGGGGTGAGTTTTTCCTTGCCCTTATGTGGGCTCTGTACGGTGGATGTCGTCGTGGTTCGTGCAGCCCTTTGAGACACTTGTTTTTTTAGGGCTATATAAATAAACATTGATTGATTTGAGCTGCCACCTTACCGTGGTAGAGGAGTTTGCGTGTCCCAATGATCCTAGGAGCTATGTTGTCTGGGGGCTTTATGCCCCCTGGTAAGGTCTCCCAAGGCAAACTGGTCCTAGGTGAGGGACCAGACAAAGAGCAGCTCGAAAACCTCTATGAAAAGTAAAAACAAAGGACCCAGATTTCCCTCGCCCGGACGCGGGTCACCGGGGCCCCCCTCTGGAGCCAGGCCCGGAGGTGGGGCACGATGGCGAGCGCCTGGTGGCCGGGCCTGTACCCATGGGGCCCGGCCGGGCACAGCCCGAAGAGGCAACGTGGGTCACCCCTCCAATGGGCTCACCACCCATAGCAGGGGGCATAGAGGTCGGGTGCAATGTGAGCTGGGCGGCGGCCGAAGGCAGGGCACTTGGCGGTCCGATCCTCGGCTACAGAAGCTCGCTCTTGGGACGTGGAACGTCACCTCACTGGGGGGAAAGGAGCCTGAGCTAGTGCGCGAAGTAGAGAAATTCCGGCTGGATGTAGTCGGACTCACTTCGACGCACAGCAAGGGCTCTGGAACCACTTCTCTTGAAAGGGGCTGGACTCTCTTTCACTCTGGCGTTGCCGGCAGTGAGAGGCGACGGGCTGGGGTGGCAATTCTGGTTGCCCCCCGGCTTAAAGCCTGCACGTTGGAGTTCAACCCAGTGGACGAAAGGGTAGCCTCCCTCCGCCTTCGGGTGACGGGACGGGTCACGCACCAAACAACAGTTCAGAGTACCCACCCTTTTTGGGTACACTCGAGGGAGTACTGGAGAGTGCTCCCCCGGGTGATTCCCTTGTCCTACTGGGAGACTTCAACGCTCATGTTGGTAACGACAGTGAAACCTGGAGAGGCGTGATTGGGAAGAATGGTCGCCCGGATCTGAACCCGAGTGGTGTTTTGTTATTGGACTTCTGTGCTCGTCACAGTTTGTCCATAACAAACACCATGTTCAAACATAAGGGTGTCCATATGTGCACTTGGCACCAGGACACCCTAGGCCGCAGTTCCATGATCGACTTTGTTGTTGTGTCATCGGATTTGCGGCCTCATGTTTTGGACACTCGGGTAAAGAGAGGGGCGGAGCTTTCTACCGATCACCACCTGGTGGTGAGTTGGCTGCGATGGTGGGGGAGGATGCCGGACAGACCTGGGAGGCCCAAACGCATTGTGAGGGTTTGCTGGGAACGTCTGGCAGAGTCTCCTGTCAGAGAAAGTTTCAATTCCCACCTCCGGAGGAACTTTGAACATGTCACGAGGGAGGTGCTGGACATTGAGTCCGAGTGGACCATGTTCCGCACCTCTATTGTCGAGGCGGCTGATCGAAGCTGTGGCCGCAAGGTAGTTGGTGCTTGTCGTGGCGGTAATCCTAGAACCCGCTGGTGGACACCAGCGGTGAGGGATGCCGTCAAGCTGAAGAAGGAGTCCTACCGGGTTCTTTTGGCTCATAGGACTCCAGTGGCAGTGGACAGGTACCGACAGGCCAAGCGGTGTGCAGCTTCAGCGGTCACAGAGGCAAAAACTCGGACATGGGAAGAGTTTGGGGAAGCCATGGAAAATGACTTCCGGGTGGCTTCAAAGCGATTCTGGACCACCATCCGCCGCCTCAGGAAGGGGAAGCAGTGCACTGTCAACACCGTGTATGGTGCGGATGGTGTTCTGCTGACCTCAACTGCGGATGTTGTGGATAGGTGGAAGGAATACTTTGAAGACCTCCTCAATCCCACCAACACGTCTTCCTATGAGGAAGCAGTGCCTGGGGAATCTGTGGTGGACTCTCCTATTTCTGGGGCTGAGGTTGCTGAGGTAGTTAAAAAGCTCCTCGGTGGCAAGGCCCCAGGGGTGGATGAGATCCGCCCGGAGTTCCTTAAGACTCTGGATGCTGTGGGGCTGTCTTGGTTGACAAGACTCTGCAGCATCGCGTGGACATCGGGGGCGGTACCTCTGGATTGGCAGACCGGGGTGGTGGTCCCTCTCTTTAAGAAGGGGGACCGGAGGGTGTGTTCCAACTATCGTGGGATCACACTCCTCAGCCTTCCCGGTAAGGTTTATTCAGGTGTACTGGAGAGGAGGCTACGCCGGATAGTTGAACCTCGGATTCAGGAGGAACAGTGTGGTTTTCGTCCTGGTCGTGGAACTGTGGACCAGCTCCATACTCTCGGCAGGGTTCTTGAGGGTGCATGGGAGTTTGCCCAACCAGTCTACATGTGCTTTGTGGACTTGGAGAAGGCATTCGACCGTGTCCCTCGGGAAGTCCTGTGGGGAGTGCTCAGAGAGTATGGGGTATCGGACTGTCTTATTATGGCAGTCCGATCCCTGTACGATCAGTGTCAGAGCTTGGTCCGCATTGCTGGCAGTAAGTCGGACACGTTTCCAGTGAGGGTTGGACTCCGCCAAAGTTGCCCTTTGTCACCGATTCTGTTCATAACTTTTACGGACAGAATTTCTAGGCGCAGTCAAGGCATTGAGGGGTTCTGGTTTGGTGGCCGCGGGATTAGGTCTCTGCTTTTTGCAGATGATGTGGTCCTGTTGGCTTCATCTGGCCGGGATCTTCAGCTCTCACTGGATCGGTTCGCAGCCGAGTGTGAAGCGGCCGGAATGAGAATCAGCACCTCCAAATCCGAGTCCATGGTTCTCTCCCGGAAAAGGGTGGAGTGCCATCTCTGGGTTGGGGAGGAGACCCTGCCCCAAGTGGAGGAGTTCAAGTACCTAGGAGTCTTGTTCACGAGTGGGGGAAGAGTGGATCGTGAGATCGACAGGCGGATCGGTGCGGCGTCTTCAGTAATGCGGACGTTGTACCGATCTGTTGTGGTGAAGAAGGAGCTGAGCCGGAAGGCAAAGCTCTCAATTTACCGGTCGATCTACGTTCCCATCCTCACCTATGGTCATGAGCTTTGGGTCATGACCGAAAGGATAAGATCACGGGTACAAGCGGCCGAAATGAGTTTCCTCCGCCGTGTGGCGGGTCTCTCCCTTAGAGATAGGGTGAGAAGCTCTGCCATCCGGGAGGAACTCAAAGTAAAGCCGCTGCTCCTTCACATCGAGAGGAGCCAGATGAGGTGGTTCGGGCATCTGGTCAGGATGCCACCCGAACGCCTCCCGAAGGAGGTGTTTAGGGCACGTCCAACCGGTAGGAGGCCACGGGGAAGACCCAGGACACGTTGGGAAGACTATGTCTCCCGGCTGGCCTGGGAACGCCTCGGGATCCCCCGGGAAGAGCTAGAAGAAGTGGCTGGGGAGAGGGAAGTCTGGGCTTCCCTGCTTAGGCTGCTGCCCCCGCGACCCGACCTCGGATAAGCGGAAGAAGATGGATGGATGGATGATTTATTGATTGATAGTTCTGGCAAAAGGCGGAAAGTGCTGAAAAAACAACACAAACTATTTCAGTTAGTAAATACAGTTTGTCTCTACATCTGTAAGTTCAAGTTAAAACTCTTACAATGCAAAGCCAAAGCCATTTATCAACAACACCCAGAAACGCCGCCCCTTGGGGGTTGCCCACATATGCGGTCCTCCCCAAGGTTTCTCATAGTCACTGTCACCGACGTCCCACAGGGGTGAGTTTTTCCTTGCCCTTATGTGGGCTCTGTACCGTGGATGTCGTCGTGGTCCGTGCAGCCTTTTGAGACACTTGTTTATTAGGGCTATATAAATAAACATTGATTGATTGATAGTTCTGGCAAAAGGCGGAAAGTGCTGAAAAAACAACACAAACTATTTCAGTTAGTAAATACAGTTTGTCTCTACATCTGTAAGTTCAAGTTAAAACTCTTACAATGCAAAGCCAAAGCCATTTATCAACAACACCCAGAAACGCCGCCCCTTGGGGGTTGCCCACATATGCGGTCCTCCCCAAGGTTTCTCATAGTCACTGTCACCGACGTCCCACAGGGGTGAGTTTTTCCTTGCCCTTATGTGGGCTCTGTACCGCGGATGTCGTTCTGGTTTGTGCAGCCCTTTGAGACACTTGTGATTTAGGGCTATATAAATAAACATTAATTGATTGATTGATAGTTCTGGCAAAAGGTGGAAAGTGCTGAAAAAACAACACAAACTATTTCAAATAATGGAATGAATACAAATATTGAAGATACATGAATAAATACAGCAGTAAAACTTGTTGCATATTCCATGTTGCTGACACAGAAAATCATTGTATTTTTTTTTCTTTGAAATGGCGGTCGTGTGTTCCGAAGCAAACACGGTTATAGAATGATATGTTATTGATACATTGGGATGGAGTTCAGTTGAAAACTTGGGAAACAAACATTTTTGCAGCAAATTCCCTAAAAACACAAGTGTGCTCCTGTTATATAAAAGAACTTAGACCACTGTAAGCACAGATACTTGCATTAAAGTATAAGTTCCATTGATAGTCACACACACACTAGGTGTGGTGAAATTTGTCCTCTGCATTACACCCATCCCCATGTTCACCCCCTGGGAGGTGAGGGGAGCAGTGAGCAGCAGCAGTTGCCACGCTCGGGAATCATTTTTGGTGATTTAACCCCCAATTTCAACCCTTGATGCTGAATGCCAAGCAGGGAGACAAAGGGTCCCATTTTTATAGTTTTCGGCCGGGGTTTGAACTCACAACCTCCCACTCTAACCACAAGACCACAGAGCTGGTTTTGCAATTAAATTTTAAATTCACTAGCAAATATAAAAAACTATGGTCCAAACTTGTGATTTACATAATTGAGGCGTTCCTCATGGCACTCCTTTAAGTCCTCTCCTTTTTGGCCGTTACGCATTTTTTTTTCTGTAAAAAACCCAAAACCAGTGAAGTTGGCCCGTTGTGTAAATTGTAAATAAAAACAGCATACGATGATTTTCAAATCCTTTCCCACCTATATTGAATTGAAAAGACTGCAAAGAACTGGAAAACATTATTTTTTGCGAATATTAGCTCATTTTCAATGTGACGCCTGCAACATGTTTTAAAAAAAAAACTGGCACAAGTGGTAAAAAAGACTGAGAAAGTAGAGGATTGCTCATCAAACACTTTTTTGCAACATCCCAAAGGTGAACATGCTTATTGGGAACAATTGGGGGACATGATTGGGTATAAAAGCAGCTTCCATGAAATGCTCAGTCATTCACAAACAAGGATGGGGCGAGGGTCACCACTTTGTGAACAAATGTGTGAGCAAATTGACAAACAGTTTAACAACAACATTTCTTAACCAGCTATTGGAAGGAATTTAGGGATTTCACCATCTATGGCCCGCAATGTCATCAATCACTGCACGTAAGCGATGATATTACAGACTGCATAATGCATCAAAAAGCAACATCCGTGTGTAAAGGATATCACCACATGGGCTCAGAAACACTTCGAAAAACCACTGTCAGTAACTACAGTTGGTCGCTACATCTGTAATTGCAGATTAAAACTCTACTATGCAAAGCCAAAGCCATTTATCAACAACACCCAGAAAAAAGGCTTACTTTGCTGGGCCTGAGCTCATCGAAGATGGACTGATGCAAAGTGGAAAAGTGTTCTGTGGTCTGACGAGTCCAAATTTCAAATTGTTTTTGGAAACTGGATGTCATGTCCACCGGGAAAAAGAAGAAAAGAACCATCCGGAGTGTCATAGGCACAACATTCAAAAGCCAGCATCTGTAAAGGGTATGGGGGTGTATTAGTGCCCAAGGCATGGGTAACTTACACATCTGTGACGGCACCATTAAGGCTGAAAGGTACATACAGGTTTTGGAGCAACATATGTCGCCATCCAAGCAACGTTATCATGGACGCCCCTGCTTATTTCAGCAAGACAATGCCAAGCCACGTGTTACAGCAGCGTGGCCTCAGAGTTTAAGAGTGTGGGTACTAGACTGGCCTGCATGTAGTCTGGACCTGTCTCCCATTTAAAATGTGTGGCGCATTATGAAGCCTAAAATACCACGACCTAGACCCCGGACTGCTGAACAACTTAAGCTGTACATCAAGTAAGAATGGGAAAGAATTCCACCTGAAAAGCTTGAAAAATGTGTCTCCTCAGTTCCCAAATGCTTACTGAGTGTTGTTAAAAGGAAAGGCCATGTAACACAGTGGTAAAAATGCCCCTTTGCCAACTTTTTTGCAATGTGTTGCTGCCTTTAAATTTTGAGTTATTTGCAAAAAAAATGTCTTTCTGAGGTCGAACATTAAATATCTTGTCCTTGCTGTCAATTCAATTGAATATAAGTTGAAAATAATCAGCAAATTATTTTATCCTGTTTTTATTTACGAGTTACACAACCTGCCAACTTCACTGGTTTTGGGTTTTCTACAGTATTTCATGCATCAAAGGTGTTGCTGTAGCTTGTTTACTTCAGATGCAGCCAGTTAGGTTTAGTTATACGAGTGGTGTTCCTCAAGGTTCCATTTTGGGTCCTCTCTTTTTCATTAAAAATGTCATATAATGGCTTTTTTGCCGATAACCAATAATCCGATATCGTCCAACTCTTATTTACTGATTCCGATATCAACCGATACCGATATATACAGGCGTGGAATTAACACATTATTATGCCTAATTTTGTTGTTGGATGCATTAAACAATGTAACAAGGTTTTCCAAAATAAATCAACTCAAGTTATGGAAAAAAAAAATGCCAACATGGCACTGCCATATTTATTATTGAAGTCACAAAGTGCATTATTTTTTTGTAACATGCCTCAAAACAGCAGCTTTGAATTCGGGACATGCTCTCCCTGAGAGAGCATGAGGAGGTTGAGGTGGGCGGGGTTGAGGTTAGGTAGTAGGGGGTATATATTGTAGCGTCCCGGAAGAGTTAGTGCTGCAAGGGGTTCTGGGTATTTGTGCTGTTGTGTTTATGTTGTGTTACGGTGCGGATGTTCTCCCGAAATGTGTTTGTCATTTTGGTTTGGTGTGGGTTCACAGTGTGGCGCATAATTGTAACAGTGTTAAAGTTGTTTGTACGGCCACCCTCAGTCAATCAATGTTTATTTGTATAGCCCTAAATCACAAATGTCTCAAAGGACTGTACAAACCATTACGACTACAACATCCTCGGAAGAACCCACATAAGGGCAAGGAAAACTCACACCCAGTGGGCAGGGAGAATTCACACCCAGTGGGACGCCAGTGACAACTGACTATGAGAAACCTTGGAGAGGACCTCAAATGTGGGCAACCCCCCCCCCCCCCCCCCCCCCCCCCCTCTAGGGGACCCAAAGCAATGAATGTCGAGCGGGTCTAACATGATACTGTGAAAGTTCAATCCATAGTGTCTCCAACACAGCCGCAAGAGTTCAGTTCAAAGCGGATCCAAGACAGCAGCGAGAGTCCCGTCCACAGGAAACCATCCCAAGCGGAGGCAGATCAGCAGTGTGACCTGTATGGCTGTTGACCAAGTAAGAGAGCATGAGGAGGTTGAGGTGGGTGGGGTTGAGGTTAGGGAGTAGCGGGGGTGTATATTGTAGTGTCCCGGAAGAGTTAGTGCTGCAAGGGGTTCTGGGTATTTGTGCTGTTGTGTTTATGTTGTGTTACGGTGCGGATGTTCTACCGAAATGTGTTTGTCGTTCTTGTTTGGTGTGGGTTCACAGTGTGGCGCATATTTGTAACAGTGTTAAAGTTGTTTATACGGCCACCCTCAGTGTGACCTGTATGGCTGTTGACCAAGTAAGAGAGCATGAGGAGGTTGAGGTGGGTGGTGTTGAGGTTAGGGAGTAGCGGAGGTGTATATTGTAGCGTCCAGAAAGAGTTAGTGCTGCAAGGGATTCTGGGTATTTGTGCTGTTGTGTGTATGTTGTGTTACGGTGCGGATGTTCTACCGAAATGTGTTTGTCGTTCTTGTTTGGTGTGGGTTCACAGTGTGGCGCATATTTGTAACAGTGTTAAAGTTGTTTATAGGGCCACCCTCGGTGTGACCTGTATGGCTGTTGACCAAGTAAGAGAGCATGAGGTGGTTGAGGTGGGTGGTGTTGAGGTTAGGGAGTAGCGGAGGTGTATATTGTAGCGTCCAGAAAGAGTTAGTGCTGCAAGGGGTTCTGGGTATTTGTGCTGTTGTGTTTATGTTGTGTTACGGTGCGGATGTTCTACCGAAATGTGTTTGTCGTTCTTGTTTGGTGTGGGTTCACAGTGTGGCGCATATTTGTAACAGTGTTAAAGTTGTTTATACGGCCACCCTCAGTGTGACCTGTATGGCTGTTGACCAAGTAAGAGAGCATGAGGAGGTTGAAGTGGGTGGTGTTGAGGTTAGGGAGTAGCGGGGATGTATATTGTAGCGTCCCGAAATAGTTAGTGCTGCAAGGAGTCCTGGGTATTTGTTCTGTTGTGTTTATGTTGTGTTACGGTGCGGATGTTCTCCCGAAATGTGTTTGTCATTTTTGTTTGGTGTGGGTTCACAGTGTGGCACATATTTGTAAAAGTGTTAAAGTTGTTTATACGTCCACCCTCAGTGTGATCTGTATGGCTGTTGACCAAGTATGCTTTGCATTCATTAGGGTGTGTGAAAAGCCATAGCCATTATGTGATTGGGCAGGCACGCAAAAGTTTATTGACGCTCTATACTTCTCAGTACGTCCGTGTACCACTCCGTACAGCGGCCTTTTAAAAAGTAATTCATTCTACTTTTTGAAACCGATACCGGCAGTCCTATATTATCGGACATCTCTGTTTTTCATCACTCTGGTAATTTAACCAGTGGCCCCACGAGTTCAGTTGAAAAACAACTTGTGAGACTCACGTCTATGCAGAAGGTCCCGACGCTGGTTCTTCTCGAGTAGGAGTGAACGGAGAAGTCCCGACCCCAGGTCCTCAGTTTTCCGGAAATGTGTTTCCAAGACAATTTAGTTGAATAGCCCTGTCCCAGTTAATGAAAGAGAACAAAATAACCAACTCCTGACAGAACCAACCATCCGTCCCGCATGAATTACACAACGATTCGTGTGTGTGTATGCTTGACCAAACTGCCAGAACCGCAAACCATCCACACGCACACACCGAAAAGATTCTAGTTTCTATAAAGAACAAATGATAAGTCAGTGAGCCGAATCATTGGAAGATTACTCTGTCACACAAGCACAATGTTGGCTTCACGTCTTGTTCCACGGAGGCAAGTGGAGCCGAAGACGGTCTTGTGAAACCACAGCACGTTCCGTACTTCCTCCTCGCAGAGCGCCTCGGAAATTACAATGGGCGCCATGCTGCCACAGTCGTATTATCACAATTCTGCTCGGGGTTTTGGGGGTGTTTTTTTTTTTGCCTTTTTACTGGACGACAAAAGGTGAAACTTTTGGGAGTGATATCATGGTGAATACAAATGCTTAAATATGGGGGTTGTCAACCTGGGATTTATTTTTCTAATTTTCTTACCCATTAGTACCTTGTGACAGGTCTCCAGCCGTCATCGTGCGGGTTACATAGACCATCTATGCAAGACACATTGTAGCAGGTTTGACTCTTGTTTATTGTTTCAAAAAACATGCTTTCGTTTCAGTCGACCGCGCCAATTTCTAGCACGACCTCCTTTCCTGCTCGTCTGAGCGTGCCTATCGGTGGCCGGTGGCTACGTTTTCCGCGGAGCTCGTCTTTCTCCTGGTCGCTCTCGTAGTCTTCGTTGTCCGTTGTTCCTTCTCCTACTTCTGCCACGATTGCTCCTCCTTCTCCCCTTTTATGCTGTAGCAGAAGATACAGGGATTGAGAGCAGGTGTGTCGTTTACGCACCTGACTCTGATGGCTGCTGTGTCGCTCCAGGCGTGCCCCGCCTCTCTGCTCCGCTGCATACTCCGCCTCCTGGCCGCCATCTTGGGCAGGACCGCTGTTTGTCCTAGCCTGCTGTCGGCTCGTCGGCTCCGGCTCTCCACATACCTGTTTTTGTGTTTTTGGGATCAGCAAAAGTCCCGAAAATGAAATGAAATCAGACCATTTGTGGAACAATCTTGCCTTCGTATTTCACCCGCTATTTTAATCCAGCTGTGGTCTGATGTTGTATTCAAGAAGTTCCTTATTTTTCTCTTTCCTCGTGTTGTGGGGAAGACTAGCTCGTACATGCGCATGCACCCTCTGTTATTAAAAAGTAGCTTATAGTAGAGATGTCCGATATGATGCTGATATTATCTGCCGATAAATGCTTCAAACCCCTACTGAAATTTGATTTTCTTATTTAAACGTGGATAGAAGGTCCATTCTATGTGTCATACTTGATCATTTCGCGATATTGCCATATTTTTACTGAAAGGATTTAGTAGAGAACATTGACGATAAAGTTCACAACTTTTGGTAGCTAATAAAAAAGCCTTGCCTGTACCGGAAGTAGCAGACGATGTGCGCGTGACGTCACTGGTTGTAAAGCTCCTCACACCCTCACATTGTTTACAATCATGGCCACCAGCAGCTAGAGCAATTCAGACCGAGAGAGCGACAATTTCCCCATTAATTTGAGCAAAGATGAAAGATTTGTGAATGAGGATAGTGAGAGTGAAGGACTAGAAAAAGAAAAAGAAAAAAAAGGCGAGGGCAGTGGGAGCGATTCAGATGTTATTAGACACATTTACTAGGATAATTCTGGAACATCCCTTATCTGCTTATTGTGTTACTAGTGTTTTAGTGAGATTATATGGTACCTGAAAGTCGGAGGGGTGTGGCCATGGGTGTGGTGACCGCCAGTGTCTCTGAGGGAAGCCACGCAGCTGCAGGAGGACGCAAGCTCCGCTCATGTCTACGATAAGAGCCGACTTATCACCACAATGTTCTCACCGAAACCTGCCGGTTGACTTGTGGTCGGGAACCATCTTCGCTTGACTGCTCTGTTTCATAGTAAAGTTTCACCGGCTGTGTTTGTGTGGCTAAAGGCAGCTGCAATACACCACTTCCCAACTACATCTTTCTTCTTTGACGTCTCCATTATTAATTGAACAACTTGCAAAAGATTCAGCAACACAGACGTCCAGAATACTGTGTAATTATGCGATTAAAGCAGACGACTTATAGCTTGGATCGGGCTGGAAAAAAATGTCCGCTACATTTGGTGACGTCAAATGCACGCGTCATCATACCGCAACGTTTTCAACAGGATACTTTGCGCGAAATTTAAAATTGCTATTTAGTAAACTAAAAAGGCTGTATTGGCATGTGTTGCAATGTTAATATTTCATCATTGATATATAAATTATCAGACTGCGTGGTCTGTAGTAGTGGGTTTCAGTAGGCCTTTAAAATGAAATTATCTGTATCGGTTTCAAAAAATTGTCTGTATCGGTTTCAAAAAGTAAAATTATGACTTTTTTTTAAAACACCGCTATAAAAAACTTTAACACTGTTACAAATATGCGCCACACTGTGAAGCCACACCAAACAAGAATGACAATAACATTTCGGGAGAACATCGGCACTGTAACACAACACAAACACAACTGCACAAGTACCCAGAACCACTTGCAGCACTAACTCTTCCGGGACGCTACAATATGCATCCCCGCTACCACCAAACCCCGCCCACCTCAACTCCCCCCCCCCATCCCTCTAATTCGACGTCTCAAGGTTGGCAAGTATAGATATTACGCTACAAAAAGAGTTCCTCAGTGTTGGCTCTAACAATAACAATGTTGCTACATCTTGGTTATTATTTGTGTGGCTAAAGGCAGCTGCAATACACCGCTTCCCAACTACATCTTTCTTCTTTGACGTCTCCATTATTAATTGAACCAATTGCAAAAGATTCAGCAACACAGACGTCCAGAATACTGCGTAATTATGCGATTAAAGCAGACAATTTATAGCTTGGATCGGGCTGGGAAAAAATGTCCCCTACATTTGGTGACGTCAAACGCACGTGTCATCATACCGCAACGTTTTCAACAGGATACTTTGCGCGAAAATTTAAATTGCAATTTAGTAAACTAAAAAGGCCGTATTGGCATGTGTTGCAATGTTAATATTTCATCATTGATATATAAACTATCAGACTGCGTGGTCAATAGTTGTGGGTTTCAGTAGGCCTTTAAAATGTAATTACAGAAATTATCTGTATCGGTTTCAAAAAGTAAAATTATGACTTCTTTTTAAAACACCGCTATAAAAAACTTTAACACTGTTACAAATATGCGCCACACTGTGTAGCCACACCAAACAAGAATGACAAACACATTTTGGGAGAACATCGGTACTGTAACACAACATAAACACAACTGCACAAGTACCCAGAATCCCTTGCAGCACTAACTCTTCCGGGACGCTACAATATGCACCCCCGCTACCACCAAACCCCGCCCACCTCAAGTCCGCCCCCACCCCCCATCTCCCTAATTCGGAGGTCTCAAGGTTGGCAAGTATGGATTTTACGCTACAAAAAGAGTTCCTCAGTGTTGGCTCTAACAATAACAATGTTGCTACATCTTGGTTATTATGCAGGTTACAAAACGTAAATGAAATATTGTTGGCTGTTTTTTGAATGCATTTTTAAAGCAATTTAAAGGTAGAATTGATTGCTCCCATTAGCTGCATTGCTCACCACCAAGAATGAGAACATTTTTACATGTTAAAATGCAAAAGAAAAAAAAATGTCTTATTGTCTCTCATAATGAATGTGAACGATCGGCAACATAAAAAAAAAAAAAAAAACGTCAAAGACAGTAATAATTAGCTACCTGTCCTCGGTTCCAAAAAACCTTGGAAATGACCAAGTCTGTCCAACCCCTTCCCCAAAAATATCCCCAACCATCACTGGACTTATCTGCCCTGTCCAAGAAAGAGGATGAAGACATTTCTATCCAGGCTCATTCTTGCTCTCGACTGCAGTTGCAGGAGTGAGACCAACGCTGTAACATTCACCTGTGAAGTGAAGTGAATTATATTTATATAGCGCTTTTACATAGTGAAACCCAATATCTGAGTGTGGAGAGGCGGAGCCGACAGTCCGACAGAGAGTCAAGGCACGCCAGAGCCCGGCCCAAGATGGCGGCGAGGAGGCGGGGATGGCGAGCGAGCGGCGAGGCGGGGTGTGCCGGGAGCGACGCCACAATCAAGATCAGATGCGTGGATCGCGCACCTGTATAGGATAAATGAACCCTCTCGCACTGTTTAAAAGGGCGGCAGCCGTGAACATCGGGGAGAGAGGTGGAGAAACAACGACGGAACAAGACGAGGAAAAGAGCGTTGGGGAGAGCGAGAGGCAGACGATGCGGGCGACTGAAAAGAAACCTGAAAAAGACTTTTCTTATTGGAAAATAACGAAAGTTTACACTGCTCAGAGCCATGTCCTTCCTTGGTGGTCCCTGGAACCCGCACGACAGAGAGAGTCGTTCACACTGAGTTACATTTAACCCAGTGTGGGTGAAACTGGGAGCAGGTAGATGAAGTATATTGCCCTGTGACGGAAGCGGGGATCGAACACGGAATCCTCAAGTTGCTGGCACGGCCGCTCGACCAACCGAGCTATACGGACTTATTGAAAAACTGCGGTTAGTTTTAAATAGGTCCTGTGAAACCTTCCAGCTGACTCGATCCTTGACCAAAGAACAGTATAATCACGCCAATTACTAACTTTGTTCATGGTGGTTGAAATAAACACATCTATCACCGCTACCATGCAATAAAAACAACCCGGCGAGCGGACTAAATATATTCCCCCAGCGTCAACTTTCCCATTTTGAAGGCATGACCGATTCATTGATCCTGTATAGGATCAATGAATCCTCTCGTACTGCTTAAAAGGGCGGCAGCCGTGAACGTCAGGGAGAGAGGTGGAGAAACAACGACGGAACAAGACGAGGAAAAGAGCGTTGGGGAGAGCGAGAGGCAGACGATCCGGGCGACTGAAAAGAAACCTGAAAAAGACTTTTCTTATTGGAAAATAACGAAAGTTTACACTGCTCAGAGCCATGTCCTTCCTTGGTGGTCCCTGGAACCCGCACGACAGAGAGTCGTTCACACTGAGTTACATTTAACCCAGTGTGGGTGCAACTGGGAGCAGGTGGGTGAAGTGTTTTGCCCTGTGACCAGGATGGCGGAAGCGGGGATCGAACCCGGAATCCTCAAGTTGCTGGCACGGCCGCTCGACCAACCGAGCCATACGGACTTATTGAAAAACTGCGGCTAGTTTTAAATAGGTCCTGTGAAACCTTCCAGCTGACTCGATCCTTGACCAAAGAACAGTATAATCACGCCAATTACTAACTTTGTTCATGGTGGTTGAAAAAAACACATCCATCACCGCTACCATGCAATAAAAACAACCCGGCGAACGGACTAAATATATTCCCCCAGCGTCAACTTTCCCATTTTGAAGGCACGACCGATTCTTTGATCCTGTATAGGATCAATGAATCCTCTTGCACTACTTAAAAGGGCGGCAGCCGTGAACGTCGGGGAGAGAGGTGGAGAAACGACGACGGAACAAGACGAGGAAAAGAGCATTGGGGAGAGCGAGAGGCAGACGATGCGGGCGACTGAAAAGAAACCTGAAAAATACTTTTCTTATTGGAAAATAACGAAAGTTTACACTGCTCAGAGCCATGTCCTTCCTTGGTGGTCCCTGGAACCCGCACGACAGAGAGAGTCGTTCACACTGAGTTAAATTTAACCCAGTGTGGGTGCAACTGGGAGCAGGTGGGTGAAGTGTTTTGCCCTGTGACCAGGATGGCGGAAGCGGGGATCGAACCCGGAATCCTCAAGTTGCTGGCACGGCCGCTCGACCAACCGAGCCATACGGACTTATTGAAAAACTGCGGCTAGTTTTAAATAGGTCCTGTGAAACCTTCCTGCTGACTTGATCCTTGACCAAAGAACAGTATAATCACGCCAATTACTAACTTTGTTCATGGCGGTTGAAATAAACACATCTATCACCGCTACCATGCAATAAAAACAACCCGGCGAGCGGACTAAATATATTCCCCAAGCGTCAACTTTCCCATTTTGAAGGCACAACCGATTCATTGATCCTGTATAGGATCAATGAATCCTCTTGCACTGCTTAAAAGGGCGGCAGCCGTGAACGTCGGGGAGAGAGGTGGAGAAACAACGACGGATCAAGTCGAGGAAAAGAGTGTTGGGGAGAGCGAGAGGCAGACGACGCGGGCAACTGAAAAGAAACCCGAAAAAGACTTTTCTTATTGGAAAATAACGAAAGTCAACACTGCTCAAAGCCATGTCCTTCCTTGGTGGTCCCTGGAACCCGCACGACAGAGAGAGTCGTTCACACTGAGTTACATTTAACCCAGTGTGGGTGCAACTGGGAGCAGGTGGATGAAGTGTTTTGCCCTGTGACCAGGATGGCGGAAGCGGGGATCGAACCTGGAATCCTCAAGTTGCCGGCATGGCCGCTCGACCAACCGAGCTATACGGACTTACTGAAAAACTGTGGCCAGTTTTAAATAGGTCCTGTGAAACCTTCCAGCTGACTCGATCCTTGACCAAAGAACAGTATAATCACGCCAATTACTAACTTTGTTCATGGCGGTTAAAAATAAACACATCTATCACCGCTACCATGCAATAAAAACAACCCGGCGAGCGGACTAAATATATTCCCCAAGCGTCAAGTTTCCCATTTTGAAGGCACAACCGATTCATTGATCCTGTATCGGATCAATGAATCCTCTTGCACTGCTTAAAAGGGCGGCAGCCGTAAACGTCGGGGAGAGAGGTGGAGAAACGACGACGGAACAAGATGAGGAAAAGAGCGTTGGGGAGAGCGAGAGGCAGACGACGCGGGCGACTGAAAAGAAATCCGAAAAATACTTTACTTATTGGAAAATAACGAAAGTCAACACTGCTCAAAGCCATGTCCTTCCTTGGCGGTCCAATGAACCCGCACGACAGAGAGTCGTTCACACTGAGTTACATTTAACCCAGTGTGGGTGAAACTGGGAGCAGGTGGGTGAAATGTTTTGCCCTGTGACCAGGATGGCGGAAGCGGGGATCGAACCCGGAATCCTCAAGTTGCTGGCACGGCCGCTCGACCAACCGAGCCATACGGACTTATTGAAAAACTGCGGCTAGTTTTAAATAAGTCCTGTGAAACCTTCCAGCTGACTCGATCCTTGACCAAAGAACAGTATAATCACGCCAATTACTAACTTTGTTCATGGCGGTTGAAATAAACACATCTATCACCGCTACAATGCAATAAAAACAACCCGGCGAACGGACTAAATATATTCCCCCAGCGTCAACTTTCCCATTTTGAAGGCACGACCGATTCTTTGATCCTGTATAGGATCAATGAATCCTCTTGCACTGCTTAAAAGGGCGGCAGCCGTGAACATCAGGGAGAGAGGTGGAGAAACAACGACGGATCAAGACGAGGAAAAGAGCATTGGGGAGAGCGAGAGGCAGACGACGCGGGCAACTGAAAAGAAACCCGAAAAAGACTTTTCTTATTGGAAAATAACGAAAGTCAACACTGCTCAAAGCCATGTCCTTCCTTGGTGGTCCCTGGAACCCGCACGACAGAGAATCGTTCACACTGAGTTACATTTAACCCAGTGTGGGTGCAACTGGGAGCAGGTGGGTGAAATGTTTTGCCCTGTGACTAGGATGGCGGAAGCGGGGATCGAACCTGGAATCCTCAAGTTGCTGGCACGGCCGCTCGACCAACCGAGCTATACGGACTTATTGAAAAACTGCGGTTAGTTTTAAATAGGTCCTGTGAAACCTTCCTGCTGACTCGATCCTTGACCAAAGAACAGTATAATCACGCCAATTACTAACTTTGTTCATGGCGGTTGAAATAAACACATCTATCACCGCTACCATGCAATAAAAACAACCCGGCGAGCGGACTAAATATATTCCCCAAGCGTCAAGTTTCCCATTTTGAAGGCACAACCGATTCATTGATCCTGTATCGGATCAATGAATCCTCTTGCACTGCTTAAAAGGGCGGCAGCCGTAAACGTCGGGGAGAGAGGTGGAGAAACGACGACGGAACAAGATGAGGAAAAGAGCGTTGGGGAGAGCGAGAGGCAGACGACGCGGGCGACTGAAAAGAAATCCGAAAAATACTTTACTTATTGGAAAATAACGAAAGTCAACACTGCTCAAAGCCATGTCCTTCCTTGGTGGTCCCTGGAACCCGCACGACAGAGAGTGTCGTTCACACTGAGTTGAAATAAACACATCTATCACCGCTACCATGCAATAAAAAACGACCCGGCGAGCGGACTAAATATATTCCCCCAGCGTCAACTTTCCCCGTTATGTCCTTTTGAAGGCATGGCCGACATTTCCTTAACCCCCCTTCGCCCCCGGTCACAGGATCCCTCCAAGCAACTGCGCTATACCTGCTCAAACTTGACCTCCAGCTCGGAGGTATTTTTAAACGCTGGCACAGATAGTTGGACGCAATAAAAGGAGCGCAGAAGGTCAAGCTTTATTGAAAAACAGGGAATAGAGTGACACAAGCTAAATAGGCCACAAAGGAGGGGAAAGGTCACGAATGAAAGTGATTCTTCCTCCCGCCCCTCCAGTGCTCCGGAGGGGCTCGGGTACCGAGCTGGTGATGGGTTTCTGAACAAGCTCTTCTGTTGCAGTTGCAGCCATGTTCCTTATCCCGGATTTCCACAGAGTGCGTCCCGGATCTGGTGCGCAGGACTCGTTCAGTTTCTATTCAAGTCAATAAGTCCATTCCCACAGCCTGCGGTATGTTCCGGATCCATGTTCTAAATATACAGTCGGGATACACTTGTAAAGGACATAATGTCATGGCTGTCTTGAGTTTCCAATCATTTCTACAACTCTTAATCCCAGGAACACCATTCCTAACGTCAAGCAAGGTGGTGGTTGTATTATGCTTTGGGCCTGTTTTGTTGCCAATGGAACTGGTGCTTTACAGAGAGTAAAACGGGACAAAGAAGAAGGCGGATTACCTCGGAAATCTTGGGACCCAACCTTCGGAATCAAATCGATTCAGCTAAAACCTGCCTGTGTTGGACAGGAAGTCATGCACAAATGCAAAAATAGAATAGTCTGTCTTCAAGGCCTACTCAGTGGCCTAGTGGTTAGAGTGTCCGCCCTGAGATCGGTTGGTTGGGAGTTCAAACCCCTAACCAAAGACTATAAAAAAATGAGACCCATTACTCATTAATGGCGTGGCGCTGTTGGGAGAGTGGCCGTGCCAGCAACCTGAGGGTTCCTGGTTCAATCCCCACCTTCTCCTAACCTCGTCACGCCTGTTGTGTACTTGAGCAAGACACTTCACCCTTGTTCCTGATGGTTCGTGGTTAGGGCCTTGCATGGCAGCTCCCGCCATCAGTGTGTGAATGTGTGTGTGAATGGGTAAATGTGGAAATAGTGTCAAAGCGCTTTGAGTACCTTGAAGGTAGAAAAGCGCTATACAAGTAAAACCCATTTACCTCCCTGCTTGGCACTCAGCATCAAGCGTTGGAATTGGGGGTTAAATCACCATAAATGATTCCCGGGCGTGGCACCGATGCTGCTCACTGCTCCCCTCGATTCCCAGGGAGTGAACAACACACCTAGTGTGGGTGTGACTATCATTGGGACTTTAACTTCAACTTTAAGGCGGATCGTTTTTTTTTACACTTTGAAACGTCCTAAGTCAACTCGTCAAAGATTTTCAGATGTAATTTCAACTTGTTGACCCATATGCCGATTCTGGAGGTCCAAAATTAACGAATCATATACAGGCGCATCCCAGGCAGCTATGTGCGCATAAGGGGTCCTGTGTCAAATGCCAGCTGATACCATGATAGGGATGATGTTACTGTTGTGTTGTTGCTTACCCCCGCCCCCCCCCCCCCTCCAAAAAACTGTTTTTTCTGCAAGGCAAAAATGTCGTCTTTTCCACTGACACTGTGGGTATTGCTTGGGTTTCACTGATGTCACGTCCGGCTCACGCCCCCTCATTAGATATGCGTGGTGGTCAAGCTAGCTCTGCTCTCAGTGGGTACTAGGCACCGTTTAGAAGAAAATGCCCTATGTTTGTGTTGTTCTTAGCTGTACGAACTAACTAACTAATTAATTTAAAACCTCTTCTCACTCTGGCACTTACCAAAGGCATGCAGTAAAAATTTGAGTGTGATGAAAGGCTACCATCATGAAAAGCACATTTCCCAAAGTCCAGTGCCCCTCCTGAAAATCTCTTGGGGCAACCATTCTCCTTTAGCGTCCTCTACAACCTGTGGTCACGTCCGGTTTTCCTCCATACAAACGGCGTGCTGGTGCATTCACATCATTTATGTGGCTTTTACACACACATAAGTGAATGCAAGGCATACTTGGTCAACAGCCATACAGGTCACACTGAGGGTGGGTTTCAGTAGGCCTTTAAAATGTAATATCTTAAATTATCGGTATCGGTTTCAAAAGTAAAATGATGACTATTTTTAAAACACCGCTATAAAAAACTTAAACACTGTTACAAATATGCGCCACACTGTGAACCCACACAAACCAAAAATGACAAACACATTTCGGGAGAACATCCGCACTGTAACACAACAGAACAAATACCCAGAATCCCTTGCAGCACTAACTATTCCGGGATCTCCAATATACACCCCCGCTACCACCAGACCCCGCCCACCTCAACCAGCCCCTCCCCCCCCCATCTCCCGAATTCGCCGAACCCCTGAGGCCGACTCACTGAACCCCTAGGGTCCGCTCGAACCCAGGTTAAGAACCACTGATTTAGATTAGACTTAGACTTCCTTTTTATTGTCATTCAAATTTGAACTTTACAGCACAGATAAGAACGAAATTTCGTTGCATAAGCTCATGGTAGTGCAGGATAAAAAAAGCAATAAGGTGCATATATATGTAAATAAATATATATAAATAATATATATTATTATTATCGATTTGATTCCAAAGGTTGGTAGAGCGGCCGTGCCAGCAACTTGAGGGTTGCAGGTTCGATTCCCGCTTCCGCCAATCTATTCACTGCCGTTGTGTCCTTGGGCAAGACACTTTACCCACCTGCTCCCAGTGCCACCCACACTGGTTTAAATGTAACTTAGATATTGGGTTTCATTATGTAAAGCGCTTTGAGTCACTAGAGAAACTGCGCTATATAAATATCATTAAATTCAATTCAATACATTTATATATATATATATATAAATAGATTACTTTACAGATAAATATATAGCACTTTTTCACATGCGTCCACGTTTATGGATGTATGTTATATTGTCTTTTTTATTCCAACGAGTTAACCCATTTTGGGGGGGAGTTGAGGGGATAATTTAATTATGATGCGTTCTTGAGTCTTACGGCCTGGGGGAAGAAGCTGTTACAGAACCTGGAGGTTCTGCTTCGGAGGCTGCGGAACCTCTTTCTAGAGTCCAGCAGTGAAAACAGACCTTGGTGGGGGTGGGAGGAGTCTCTGCAGATTTTCTGAGCCCTGGTCAGGCGGCGGCTTTTTTCGATCTCCTGAATAGGAGGAAGAGGAGTCCTGATGATCTTTTGTGAATTATAAATGGGTTGTACTTGTATAGCGCTTTTCTACCTTCAAGGTACTCAAAGCGCTTTGACACTACTTCCACATTTACCCATTCACACACACATTCACACACTGATGGAGGGAGCTGCCATGCAAGGCGCCAACCAGCACCCATCAGGAGCAAGGGTGAAGTGTCTTGCTCAGGACACAACGGACGTGACGAGGTTGGTACTAGGTGGGATTTGAACCAGGGACCCTCGGGTTGCGCACGGCAACTCTCCCACTGCGCCACGCCGTCCCTAATACACATCATGATATGACGTACACACAATAAACATTATTATAGAACATAACCACAATAAACATTATTATAGGACGGACACACAAACATTATTATAGGACATACACATTAAAACATTATTATAGGACATACACACAATAAAAATGAATACGGAACACACACACAATAAACATCATTATATGACGTACACACAATAAACATTATTATAAAACATAACCACATTAACTATTATTATAGGACATACATACAAACATTATTATAGGACCTACTCACAATAAACATTATTATAGGACGGACACACAAACATTATTATAGGACATACACATGATAAACATTATTATAAAACATAACCACAATAAACATCATTATAATACTTACGCAGAATAAACATTATTATAAAACATAACTAAAATAAACATTATTATAGGACCTACACACAATAAACTCTATTATAGGACAGACACACAACATTATTATAGGACATACACATTAAAACAATATTATCGGACAAACACACAATAAACATTTATATAGAACACAAACACAATACAAATTATTAAAGGACATGCACACAATAAACATTATTAAAGGACATGCACACAATAAACATTATTATAGGACATACGCACAAACATTATTGTAGTACAAACAAAAAACTTTATTATTGTCAGGTTCTCCCCTGACAGTTTGGTTATGTTTTAGTTTTTTCCTCTGCATTTGTCTTTGTTTCCTCTGTGTGTGTAGTATTTCCTGTCAGCGCTCTTATTTTGTCTGGTTCCTGTGTTTCATCCCTGAGTGCTGTGTCCCCTCAGCTGTGGCTGATTGGCACCTGGCCACACCTGGTGTCAATCAGCCAGATGCTATTTGAACCTACATTCCCATCTAGTCTGAACTGGATTATTGTTGCGGTAAGCTATATTTGGTAGCTGTTTGTAGCTTTACTGTCTTTTGTTCCCTGCTTCCAGTTTTGTTTATTCTTAGCCAAGTCTTGTTATCCGCTACGTGCGCGCCTTTTGTTGTACCTCCAAGGTTCTCATAGTCATCATTGTCACCGACGTCTTGCTGGGTGTGAGTTTTCCTTGCCCTTATGTGGGTTCTTCCGAGGATGTCGTAGTCTTAGTGGTTTGTGCAGTCCTTTGAGACATTTGTGATTTAGGGGCTATATAAACAAACATTGATTGATTGATTGATGAATAGGACATACACACAATAAACATTTTTATAGAACACACACACAATAAACATTATTATTGGACATACACACAAACATTATTAAAGGACATACACACAAACATTATCATAGGACATACACACAATAAATATTATTATATAGGACGTACACACAATAAACATTAATATAGAACACACAATAAACATTATTATAGGACATACATACAAAAAATATTATCATAGGACATACACACAATAAACATTGTAAACGGACACACACACAATAAACATTTTTATAGAACATACACACAATAAACATTATTATTGGACATACACACAAACCTTATTAAAGGACATACACACGTTAGCTTAGCAAGCTAGCAGCGGCAGTTTGTCGGCTCTGAATCTTCCACTGGTTTGTGTTGCCTCTGCTTAATAAATAAATTGAATGTGCTGCCATGGCTGTATGCTCCCGTCAACAAACGGGGTATTGTTTGGATGGTAAGTTTGTCACTTCAATCACTGATTTGTTGTTCAATATTCCCTCCCCCCACCCTCGTAGTTATTAGCGCCGTGTGCAGTTTGTGTCAAGTTTTACGGTGGTGAAAAAAAAAAACCCCTGTTGTCTTTTACTGACCAGTTACTTCAACTAGGACCTTGTTTTTTCCGTGTTTGAAGACTGAGTGTGTGAGCAAGGGGCTCCAGCCCCTCTCCCCTTCGTACATGGTACAGGATGGGAGCGACACACAGCTTTCAGCGCACGCACAAAGAGTGATCAAAGACACTTTTGCGTCAATCACTTGTCCATTTGGTTACAGTCACAGTGTAAGTTGATTTCCAAGATGCTATAAACTTTCACTCGAGTTTGATCAAATTTGAATGGATCTACTTTAGGAGGAAAATGATAAATAAAGGGTTAAAATCTGTGATAAATGTGTGATACATATATATTTTTTTTTGATACTCGCACAACGTATTTTTAGTCGCAAATGTGAGTAAAATGCTGGCACTGTACAATGTTTGGTCATTTTCAACCGGGCTCCACTTTTCAAAGTGTATAAATTCGGGAGCTCAGAGCTTTTTTCTTTATCCATTTTTAAATTTGACATGTTTCCACAAGTGCCACCACAAATTGGCTTCAAACAGAGCCAATTTAATCAGGTTGATTGGCCCCAGTGTGGTTCCGAACATGTTTATTTGTGCTCACTTGCTGCTGATGAAAGAGAAGCCGTGTTTTTTTGTTTTGTTTTTTGAGCCGGCGCTGCTGCTTTTCGAGAAGTCTGATTTTGACGGTACAGTTCTACCACCTGGGCCATGATGCAATCTTTGGTAAGAGTTGCCCTTTCCTCTCTCAGCTAGGTTCTGATTTTATTGACTTATCCCAAGGTAAGTTACATTAAGTGGGACCTGTGAGGATTTTAGTCTTTTCTGACTTATAAATCTTGGAATACTCGTGTTGTACAATGTCAATGTCAAGGCAGTTTTGGGGGGTTTGTGGGGTTTTGCAGTCTGACGAGGACAGGGGTCGGCAACCCAAAACGTTGAAAGAGCCATATTAGACCAAAAATACAAAAAAAATAAGCAGTCTGGAACCGCAAAAAATTAAAAGTCTTACAATGAAGGCAACACATGATGTAAGTGTCTTTATTAGCTATTTTAGCCTACTATCAAAATGACTATGTGTCGCGGGCTGAAATCTTGGTTGACCAAAATGTTGAAATTTAACCGCAACAAACCTAGTCTTGGTCAAGCGTAATGTCTAGGGATAGGAATTGAAAACCAGTTCTTGTTTAGACATACTTGCCAACTTTGAGACCTCCGATTTCGGGAGGTGGGGGGTGAGGGTTGGAGGGCGTGGTCGGGGGTGGGGCGGGGTCATATATTTCATATATATATATATATATATATAAAATAAATACTTGTATTTCAGTGTTCATTTATTTACACATATAAACACACACAACACTCATCTACTCATTGTTGAGTTAAGGGTTGAATTGTCCATCCTTGTTCTATTCTCCGTCACGCTTTTTCTAACCATATGCATTTACAGTAGATGGCAGTATCGTCCTGTTTAAGAGTGTCACAACATTGCTGTTTACGGCAGACGAACTGCTTTACGGTAGACGAAAACGTGACTGCTGTTGTTGTGTGTTGTTACCGCGCTGGGAGGACGTTACTGAAACTGCCTGACAATAAACCCACATAAGAAACCGAGAACTCGCCCTCGATCATTCTACAGTTATAACGTCATTGGGCAGACACGCTATTTATATTGTGGGAAAGCGGACGTGATAACAGGCTGTCCTCACTCAGGTCCGCATGGAGCTGGAGGGGTCGTGGCCTCCAGCTCTGCCTGAATTTCGGGAGATTTTCCGGAGAAAATTTGTCCCGGGAGGTTCTCGGGAGAGGCGCTGAATTTCGGGAGTCTCCCGGAAAATCCGAGAGGGTTGGCAAGTATGTGTTTAAAACCGGTTCCCAGTGTATCAATTCCTTGGAATCTCTAGGCATTTATCCAAACAATTCTCTTATCGATCCTTTCGGTTGGGGACAACGTCATTAAGCAACGTGCTGTGTATGTAGCGGCGTCAGATCTGGCGATGCTCGGGCGGACCAAACACTAACATTTAACAAGAAAAGATTGCAACAGCGCTACTTGTAATAATTTTACGGCTGCTGGTTTGTCAAGAGGAGGACATGCGAACAATTTGCTGAAACATTTCAACAATTTTTAACCGCTCCTAATTAATCCCAGCGGCACGTCATCTGAACACAACAGGTACTTAGATAGATAGGTCTTTGTTGTCACTGCACAGGTACGACAAAACTTTGTTTTCAGCACAAACCCGTTCAAGATTAGACAAACAGTGTACAGGGTTACAAAACAGGAACGCTGATTGGTCGCCAAAAGATGGGGAAAAAGGTCAAATGCTAGGGAAGGATGAGTAAAAAAATACAGTGGGGAAAAAACCTCCATAGCAAAGCACATATACATATAACAACGTTAATCTCGAGATATCGAGCAACAGAGGGAAGGGAGTGCGGGGTCATGGTGGTAGGCCGCAGCTCTCAGGCGCTGACCCTCCTTTCATCACCTCTATGGGATTTGCGTTGAGGGCGAGTAAAAAAATACAATCTAGACTGGGCTCCTAAGGGGGCCCAGTCTGGAGTGGGAAAAAACCCCCATAGCAAAGCGCATATACATATTACAACGTTCATCTCGAGATATCGAGCAACAGAGGGAAGGGAGTGCGGGGTCATGGTGGTAGGCCGCAGCTCTCAGGCACTGACCATCCTTTCATCACCTCTATGGGATTTGCGTTGAGGGCGAGTAAAAATATACAATCTAGACTGGGCTCCTAAGGGGGCACAGTCTGGAGTGGGAAAAAACCTCCATAGCAAAGCGCATATACCTATTACAACGTACATCTCGAGATATCGAGCAACAGAGGGAAGGGAGTGCGGGGTCATGGTGGCAGGCCGCAGCTCTCAGGCGCTGACCTTCCTTTCATCACCTCTATGGGATTTGCGTCGAGAGCGAGTAAAAATATACAATCTAGACCGGGCTCCTAAGGGGGCCCAGTCTGGAGTGGGAAAAAACCTCCATAGCAAAGCGCATATACATATTACAACGTACATCTCGAGATATCGAGCAACAGAAGGAAGGGAGTGCGGGGTCATGGTGGTAGGCCGCAGCTCTAAGGCGCTGACCATCCTTTCATCACCTCTATGGGATTTGCGTTGAGGGCGAGTAAAAATATACAATCCAGACCGGGCTTCTAAGGGGGCACAGTCTGGAGTGGGAAAAAACCTCCATAGCAAAGCGCATATACATATTACAACGTACATCTCGAGATATCGAGCAACAGAGGGAAGGGAGCGCGGGGTCATGGTGGTAGGCTGCAGCTCTCAGGCGCTGACCATCCTTTCAGCTCCCCAATGGGTTTTGTGTGGAGGGCGTTTTCTGAGTATGTGCGGCGTATATTTTATGGATGCATGTTTGTGTGTAAGCCTGCAGTGTGTCTCTGTTCCGCGGCCTTGATCTTGTGCAGTCGCTAGTCCAAAGTCTACAACAACAGGTGTGTGTCCATGAGAGACAAGAAGGGAGTTTGTTGCGTCTTCGCTGCACTGTCCTTCGGGAGAGTCTCGAAGCCAGGGAAACAAACCATGTTAGAATGTTTTGTATGCGAGTGAAAATAAAATTTGCTTTTCACTCTAAATTGTCCATGACTGGTTCACAAAAATCCAGACAGTCCGATGTGATGCAAAATCACAAGAGTGTCCACAGTTCTTCCCGCATCCTCCAATCATTTGTGGCAGCTTTGGGGGTACTTTGAAGACTGCCAGCAACTTCCAATTTGTCGACAAACCAGAGCAACGCTTACTCCAATCAGCAATTGTCCTGTTGTCATAATTCCAAATAGGTGGATATCTTCCGGTCCTCGAGGGAAAAGGGTCGCCAGGCATGCGGGACTCCTTCTTCTCCCAAGAGTCCGTCGTGTGTCCAGCAACAACCGCTCCATCACGACAAGCAGGTTCCCCCGAACCCAAGATCTTGTCAATTTCGTTGAGATCAATTAAATAGTTCCAATGTTTAGATTTGGAGAGCAGTGCAAAAAAAGACAACAAAAAAAGTTAAGACAAGACAAAGAAACAAGCAGGAGAGGAAAGGGGAACGTCCACCTTCGGTGAGAGCCAGAGAGGAAGCAACCAACACCTCCTATTATGTTAGCGCCATTATTTGTTCAATTGAAATGAATCCCCTTCTCATTTAGATGAACATGACAAGAAACACATTCGGACTGGATCCGAGGAAGGAAGTACTCGCTCTAGACCAGAGCTTGGCAAATTAAGGCCCGTTAAGCTTAACAAACTATCAAAGGCTAGCGCAAGGGGTCACCAACCTTTTTGAAACCAAGAGCTACTTCCTGGGTACTGATTAATGCTAAGGGCTACCAGTTTGATACACACTTAAATAAATTGCCAGAAATAGCCAATTTGCTCAATTTACCTATAATAAATAAATATATATATATTAAAAAAATTTATATTTCTGTCTGTCATTCCGTCGTACATTTTTTTTCCTTTTACGGAAGGTGTTTTTGTAGAGAATATATGATGAAAACATTTTTTGAATTTTGAAACATATTTTATCTCCAGTTTCCACTTTTTAAAATTCAACCGAAAAAAATGAAGAGGAAAACTACCTAATTCGAATATTTTTGAAAAATTAAAAAGAATTTATGGAACATCATTAGTCATTTTTCCTGATTAAAATTAATTTTAGAATTTTGATGACATGTTTTAAATAGGTTAAAATCCATCCTGCACTTTGTTATAATAAACAACAAATTGGACCAAGCTATATTTCTAACAAAGACAAATCATTATTTCTTCTAGATTTTCCAGAACAAACATTTTAAAAGAAATTCAAAAGACTTTAAAATAAGATTTAAATTTGAGTCTACAAATTTCACAAATATTCTTCATCGAAAAAACTGAAACTAAAATGAAGAATCAAATTAAAATTTATTTATCATTCTTTACAATAAAAAAAAAACTTGAACATTGATTTAAATTGTCAGGAAAGAAAAGGAAGGAATTTAAAAGGTAAAAAGCTATATGTGTTTAAAAATCCTAAAATCATATTCAAGGTTGTATTTTTTCTCTAAAAAAAATTTCTGAAAGTTATAAGAAGCAAAGTAAAAAAATAAATGCATTCATTTAAACAAGTGAAGATAAAGTCTTTAAAATATTTTCTTGGATTTTCAAATTCTTTTTGAGTTTTGTCTCTCTTAGAATTAAAAATATCGAGCAAAGAGAGACCAGCCTGCGAGTAAATAAATACAATTTAAAAAATAGAGGCAGCTCACTGGTAAGTGCTGCTGTTTGAGCTATTTTTAGAACAGGCCAGCGGGCGACTCATCTGGTCCTTATGGGCACCACTTGGGTGACCCCTGATCCAACCACTCGGCCACTGAGTAGTTTAAATGAATGTGTTGCGGCAGTTGCGGTTGTCACGATGCCGCGGGCACCACGTTGGTGACCCATGGGCTAACGGAAACAAATAAGTTTTAAAATGGGACTTAAATGTTTCTACTGAGGTAGCATCTCTAACTGTTACCGGGACGGCATTCCATAGTACTGGAGCTCGAATAGAAAGTCATGTGATCTCTAAAGTAAACAAACTTGATGCTAATCCAACCTTTTTTCAATAACAGAACTGTTAAGTAATCGGAACCGGAAAAATCCCATCCCGAGTGATGTCTAATAATAATAATTCCGTTTCTGGCTGAATAGAACAACATTGTTTTCCACATTTTTGCGCTTTTGAAGTCAGTCACCAGCGTGACAGCCACCATCCCCTGGGACCTGTCCTATTGTCACATGTTATCAAATGTGTACGTTAACAAAAAACTACAGAAAAACTTTCATCTTTTACAGTCAAAGTTGCAAAAATACCCACCTATTTATAACTTTCTTCAACCTTTTCATGTCTTGTCAGTTTTACGCCGCCCCAAAAACCTGCTCACACCAGACTTTTTCGCATTGAGATTCTGCTGCCCTGAGGAGGCGCCTTCTTCTTTGCAGAATAACTTGACATTCAGACTTCTCTGCTCGGGCTACCGGGCCGGCTCTCTAAGGGGTTCCTGGAGAAACAAGCCCGGGGTCTTGAGGAAAGCATGCTGAGATCCACTGACATTGCCCAAGAGAGAACTGATGTTAGTCCTTTAGCGGGTTGCATGTTATTACTCTGGATTGTAGTCCCACAGGAACCAGTGCACGGTTTGTTGGTATGACTGGAGTACAGTCGTGGTCAAAAGTTTACATACACTTGCAAAGCGTCAGGTTTGTCCCTGACAGTGTGGCCATGTTTTAGTTTTTCCTGTCAGCGGTTTTATTTTGTCTGTTTCCCGTTTTCTCTCCCTGGGCGCTGTTTCCCCTCGGCTGCGGCTGATTGGCACCTGGCCACACCTGGTGTCAATCAGCCCGATCCTATTTTTACCTGCTTTGTCCTCCAGTCATTGCTGGATTATTGTCGCTCCTACCGGTTGTTTGTCACCACTACCTGTCCATATCATTATTACTTATCGTTGTGGCTGTGCCTACTTCTGTTCACTCTGTTCATGCCGTTGTTCCGTCGTGTCACAGTAAGTGTTTTTGTTCATAGCCAAGTTTGTTATCCGCCTTTTGTTAGTACCCTTTTGTTTGTTCTTGTTTTAGTATTTAAATTAAATCATGTTTTCTTACTCTATGCCTGCCTCCTTCTCTGCATCTTGGGGTTCGTCACCTACAAAATGTGACACAAAGAACATAATGTCATGACTGTCTTGAGTTTCCAATCATTTCTACAACTTTTTTTTTTAAAGAGTGATTGAAGCGCATATTTGTTGGTGACAAAAAATCTGTTCCATTGGCAGAAAAACAGGCCCAGAGCATAATACTACCACCACCATGCTTGACGGTAGGTGTGATGTTCCTAAAATTAAAGGCCTCACCTTTTCTCCTCCAAACATATTGCTGGGTATTGTGGCCAAACAGCTCAATTTTTGTTTCATCTGGCCAGGGAAGTTTCCTCCAGAAGGTCTCATCTTTGTCCATGTGATCAGCAGCAAACTTTAGACGAGCCTTAAAGGCCTACTGAAATGAGATTTTCTTATTTAAACGGGGATAGGAGGTCCATTCTATGTGTCATACTTGATCATTTCGCGATATTGCCATATTTTTGCTGAAAGGATTTAATAGAGAATATCCACGATAAAGTTCGCAACTTTTGGTCGCTAATAAAAAAACCTTGCCTGTACCGGAAGTAGCAGACGATGTGCGCGTGACATCACGGGTTGTGGAGCTACTCACATCCTCACATTGTTTACAATCATGGCCACCAGAAGCGAGAGCGATTCGGACTGAGAAAGCGACGATTTCTCCTTTAATTTGAGCGAGGATGAAAGATTTGTGGATGAGGAAAGTTAGAGTGAAGGACCAGAAGAAAAAAAAAGACGGCAGTGGGAGCGATTCGGATGTTATTAGACACATTTACTAGGATAATTCTGGAAAATCCCATATCTGCTTATTGTGTTACTAGTGTTTTAGTGGGATTATACTGTCGTACCTGAAAGTCGGAGGGGCGTGGCCACGGGTGTGTTGACCGCCAGTGTCTCTGAGGGAAGCCACTTTTCTCAACGAGGCGAAGCGAAGGCAGCCGTTGGGGTCGGTCTGAGCTCTTTTTTCCCCCCTCCTCCACGGTGGAAGCATCCCACGTTCGGGGGCGGCCGGTCGGAGGAGTCAAGAGAGTCCATGAATTGATTGACGTGGACCCCGACTTAAACAAGTTGAAAAACTTATTCGGGTGTTACCATTTAGTGGTCAATTGTACAAAATATGTACTGAACTGGGCAATCTACTAATAAAAGTATCAATCAATCAATCCACAGCTGCCTCTTTTAAAGGTGCACGAGGAACGAGGCAAGCTATCCTCTCATGTCTACGGTAAAAGCCGACTTGTTACCACAATTTTTTCACCGAAACCTGCCGTTTGACATGTGGGAGGGAACCATGTTCGCTTGACCGCTCTGTTCCATAGTAAAGCTTCACCGTCATCTTTCGGGAATGTAAACAAGGAAACACCGGCTGTGTTTGTGTTGCTAAAGGCGGCCGCAATACACCGCTTCCCACCTACATCTTTCTTCTTTGACGTCTCCATTATGAATTGAATAAATTGAAAAGAATCAGCAACACAGATGTCCAGAAAATTTTGTAATTATGCGATTACAGCAGACGACTTATAGCTGTAATCGGGCAAGCGTCATCATTTTCAACAGGATACTTCGCACGAAATTTAAAATTGCAGTTTAGTAAACTCAAAAGGCCGTATTGGCATGTGTTGCAATGTTAATATTTCATCATTGATATATAAATTATGAAACTGCAAGGTCAGTAGTAGTGGGTTTCAGTAGGCCTTTAAAGTGTCACTTCTGGAGCTTCTTGCATTGTAGCCTCTCAGTCCATAACGATGCAAAACACGCTTGACTGTGGACACTGACACCTGTGTTCCAGCAGCTTCCATTCATTGCCAACCTGTTTTTGGGTGGTTCTCGCTTGACTCTTTATCATCTTGACCAATTTTCTCGCAGCAGCAGGTGATAGCTTGCGTTTTCTTCCTGATCGTGGCAGTGACAAAACTGTGCCATGCACTTTATACTTAGGAACAACTGTCTGCACAGTCGCTCTTGGGACCTTAGAACTGCTTTGAAATGGCTCCAAGTGACTATCTTGACTTGTTCGAGTCAATGATTAGTTTTTTTCAGATCTGTGCTGAGTTCCTTTGACTGGCCGCGTTTGTAATCGAGTCTAATGACTGCATCACATGAGCCCTGTTTAAGTGGGCTTAGAGAAGTCAACAGGTGTCGTCAATCATAATCACTAACATACGGAATACAATTGAAAAAAAATTATAAACATAAAAAGTGTTATAAAAGAGCAAACGGGTGAAATGTAACAATAAATTGTTGCAATGTTTACTCTTATAACACAAAGCTGCCATGCAGGCTGTTTCTTTCTTTAAAAAATAATAATGAATCAAAATCAAAGTCAATTTGAATTATTGACCTATTCAAGGCTTCGATTACGTCACATTAAATATTCCACTTTGAGATATTTTTGGGGGAAAATGTTGCATATTTTGTGTTTTGCCATATAAAAGACTGAGCTGTTTTTTTTTTTTTAAATGAAGGGCCTAAAACGAACAAACAAACATAAACAACAATAAAACTTCAAATTGACGGATAGATCTGAAGTTGATCTTGAAGTTATTGTGCTAAAAGTAAACAGTAAAAAAAATGTTATAATTTATTTTTTAACACTTTAATAAGTAGGACACTTTTTTTTGTGTGTGATTTCTTTTTAAGTGTCATTGCTCAAAAAATAATAATGAATCAAAATCCAAAATGAAGGCTCCAATTATCATATAATCTTAAATATTCCACCTAAAAAAGTTATTGGGTTAAAATATTGCATATTTTGTGTTTTTTCCTTTTTTTTTTTTCTAATGTTGATCTAGAGATTTAAAACTTGCTTAATAATAAAAATTACAATACTGAATAATGACACATTTTTTATTTTTTATTGATCTAACTGAGTGGAGGCCTAAATGTATATTTTTTTATACATATATTGTATTGTTTTTTAAAATAAAAATTTGAAAATGGCCCCCGCTTGCTTTGATTTTTCAGTGTGCGGCCCTCAGTGGAAATAGTTTGGACACCCCTGACTTACATGAAGTTAAGAGTCCATGCCATGAAGCTAGTTTGATTTGATTGTAACTTTTCTACATCACCAAAATTGTTAAAGTACATTGCTGTACGTATACTTTTGACCCAGCAGATTTGGTCACATTTTCATTAGATCCATAATAAATTCATAAAAGAACCAAACTTTGTAAATGCTTTTTGTGACAAACAAGTATGTGTGATAATCACACAGCATAATACAACCACCACCATGCTTGACGGTAGGCATAGTGTTCTTAGGATTTCTCCACACCTACAGTGGGGCAAAAAAGTATTTAGTCAGCTGCCGATTGTGCAAGTTCTCCCACTTAAAATGATGACGGAGGTCCGTAATTTTCATCATAGGTACACTTCAACTGTGAGAGACAGAATGTGAAAAAAAAATCCAGCAATTCACATTGTAGGAATTTCAAAGAATTTTTGTAAATTATGGTGGAAAATAACCATTCAAATCTCTCACTGATGGAAGGAGGTTTTGGCTCAAAATCTCACGATACATGGCCCCATTCATTCTTTCCTTAACACGGATCAAGCGTCCTGTCCCCTTAGCAGAAAAACAGCCCCAAAGCATGATGTTTCCACCCCCATGCTTCACAGTAGCTATGGTGTTCTTGGGATGCAACTCAGTATTCTTCTTCCTCCAAACACGACGAGTTGAGTTTATACCAAAATGGATACATGGATGATACAGCAGAGGATTGGGAGAATGTCATGTGGTCAGATGAAACCAAAATATAAATTTTTGGTATAAACTCAACTCGTCGTGTTTGGAGGAAGAAGAATACTGAGTTGCATCCCAAGAACACCAAACCTACTGTGAAGCATGGGGGTGGAAACATCATGCTTTGGGGCTGTTTTTCTGCTAAGGGGACAGGACGATTGATCCGTGTTAAGGAAAGAATGAATGAAATGGTTGACCAAATACTTATTTTCCACCATAATTTACAAATAAATTCATTAAAATTCCTACAATGTGAATTCCTGGATTTTTTTTTTTTCACATTCTGTCTCTCACAGTTGAAGTGTACATATGATGAAAATTACAGACCCCTGTCATTGTTTTACGTGTTCCAATCACTCTATCACAAAAAAAATAAGAGTTGTAGAAATTATTGGAAACTCAAGACAGCCATGGCATTATGTTCTTTACAAGTGTATGTACACTTTTAACCATTACTGTATATTAGAGGTTTTTTTTTTTTATGTTACTCCACTAACTGAAATTTAGACCTGATGTCTCTTCCAGGTTTACGACTGCAGACTGCATTGTAGAGAATGCCGCATGAATTATGTTGGCTGTCTGCCTTGTCGTCTTTGACGGAGTAAGAGTCACAACATTATGATGTTAACGCGCCTGCCGATCAATGCTGAGGGCGGTGTGCGCCCCACAACCCCTTCTGCGCCATCGCCGTAGTTTCAGATGGCCGCAGTCGCTCTTGCTCTTTGCCTGCTAATGAATACAAAGTGCAGCGTAAAATCAAATAAAACCCCAAACGACACAAATGGAAATTCGATAAAAGGAAAAAAATAAAATAAATGGGGCTTTTGAATGTGCCCAAGGATGTCCAAAGTGCGGCCTGGGGGCCATTTGTTTAGTGGCCCGCCCCACATTCTGGAACTGCTATTGCAAAAATAATTTTAAAAAAAAAACACCAAAAAAAGTAGAATGAGGGGAAATCTAACAGGGAAAAAGTTGCAATGTTGACACAAAGCTCTCATGCAGGCTGTTTGTTTTTCTTTTGTCTTTCTTTCTTTTGCTCTTATTGCCAATGCTAAAAAAAAAAAAAAAAAAATTTATAATGATTTATTGACGTATTTAAGGCTCCAATTACTTCAAATGTTTCACTTTATAATGTTTCAGGTGGAAAATATTATGTGCATATACTGTGTGGTTGCCATATAAAAACAGTGTTTTCTTTGACAAAAAGGCATAAAACCAACAAAATAATAATTCAAACGTAAAATCGACAGATATGTCTGAAGTTGATCTCGTAACTTAAGTGTTGAAAGTAAAACAAATAATAATAAAAATGCATCACTTTATGAGTTGGGGGACCTTTTGGATCCCAAAGATATTCAGTGGGATTTTATTATTTTTTTCACTGTGATTAATAATAATACATTTAAATCAATGGTGTCCTGCATTATTGATCTTTTTAGGGCTCTAATTACTTCAGATTAAACATTGCTTTCTGAATGTTTTGGGCAATGGGGGAAATACTGCATATTTTAGTTTTACTATAAAAAACAAAGTTGTCCTCGACTGAAAAGGCATAAAACCTTTTTTTTTTTTTTAACTTTATATCAACCTGAAGTTGATATAGAGATTTACTGTAAGCGTTACATAATGAAAATAATAATTTGACTTATTTTTAACATGTTAATGACGGGGACCCTGTATGGTCCCTGGGAGTCCTAAAGGTAAAAAAAAAGAAAAAAGAATCCATATATTTGAAAATGAAAAATATCAAAACAGCCCCCCCATGTTTTAATGTTACCGTGTGTGGCCCTCAATGGAAAAAGTTTGGACACCCCTGGTCTAATCCTTTAATTAGACATGATGTTCCCCCACTGTGTTTTTTCTTTGTTTTGTTATGGGGCTGAAAAAGACAAAATATATATGCATGTGCCAGAGTGAGAATACAATTTATTATAAAAAAAGACTTATTCTCCTCTAGGTTAGTGTTTAGTTCTGGTCTAGCGCTCCTATTTCGGTTTTCCCTTCCTGTGTGTGTCGTCTTGCCTTCGTTTATTAATAAGTGTCCCCACCTGCTGTCTACACTAATCCCCCCCTTTACAGCGGGGCAAACAAGTATTTAGTCAGCCAGCAATTGTGCAAGTTCTCCCACTTAAAATGATGACAGAGGTCTGTAATTTTCATCATAGGTACACTTCAACTGTGAGAGACGGAATGTGAAAAAAAAAATCCAGGAATTCACATTGTAGGAATTTTAAAGAATTTATTTGTAAATTATGGTGGAAAATAAGTATTTGGTCAACCATTCAAAGCTCTCACTGATGGAAGGAGGTTTTGGCTCAAAATCTCACGATACATGGCCCCATTCATTCTTTCCTTAACACGGATCAATCGTCCTGTCCCCTTAGCAGAAAAACAGCCCCAAAGCATGATGTTTCCACCCCCATGCTTCACAGTAGGTGTGGTGTTCTTGGGATGCAACTCAGTATTCTTCTTCCTCCAAACACGACGAGTTGAGTTTATACCAAAATGGATACATGGATGATACAGCAGAGGATTGGAAGAATGTCATGTGGTCAGATGAAACCAAAATAGAACTTTTTGGTATAAACTCAACTCATCGTGTTTGGAGGAAGAAGAATACTGAATTGCATCCCAAGAACACCACACCTACTGTGAAGCATGGGGGTGGAAACATCATGCTTTAGGGCTGTTTTTCTCCTAAGGGGACAGGACGATTGATCCGTGTTAAGGAAAGAATGAATGGAATGGTTGACCAAATACTTATTTTCCACCATAATTTACAAATAAATTCTTTAAAATTCCTACAATGTGAATTCCTGGATTTTTTTCCCTCACATTCTGTCCCTCACAGTTGAAGTGTACCTATGATGAAAATTACAGACCTCTGTCATCATTTTAAGTGGGAGAACTTGCACAATCGGTGGCTGACTAAATACTTTTTTGCCCCACTGTACATTTCACTGAATCTGGGCTGGTAACTGACTTTCAGAATAGCACACGTCGGAATTGTAAGAACACAAACCCAAACCACCATTCGCCCATCGTTTTCTGTTCTTGTCTCTATGGCAACCATTGGCTTCTGAGCCCTCCCGTCTCCAATCACAGCCTCCAGAGTTACAGTGTTACACGCCAATAAACCTACGTCTCGGCTTTTATCCTCGAAAGCACAGGTCAGTAAGAGTCGGACGCTCCATCAGAACTATAACTACATCACAAGTTGACCCTCTTACAAATGAATCTGGTGTTGATGGTGTTTTGTGAGGGAGGGGGGGTGGCGTGTGGGGGTTGGGGGGGCAGTGAGATTGCAATCATGCCATAAAGTCTTTTTACTCGCCATCACGTGTCACTCCTGCAATCATGATGAAAACATCGGCGTGAGGAGGTGCACAATAAAGCTGTGCGGTCATGAAATGAGGCTGTAAAGTCGATGTCATGTGTACACCCCCCCCCCCCCCCCCCCAACCCCCCGCCCCCCCGAGGGCATGGAGATTGTTTTACAAGATAGATGCACTCTTGGATTATTTGTCTTCTCGCCACCGATGCTTTTCCTCCGTTTGTTTCCTACCTCTCCCTAGGATTCACTCAAAGTTTGTTACGGTGGTCTCGAATATCCATCCATTCTTCCGCTTATCCGAGGTCAGGTTGCGGGGGCGGCAGCCTAAGCAGGAAAGCCCAGACTTTCTTCTCCCCCAGCCACTTCGTCCAGCTCTTCCCGGGTTATCCCGAGGCGTTCCCAGGCCAGCTTGGAGAAATAGTTGTGAGGCTTAAGTTCAAGGGTGGACCCCGGGATGCAGAGATTAGCAATTTAAAAAATTAAAATATTTACTAAGTTCAAAATGGTAACTAAAGGTGATGGGGCAAAAGTGCACACCATGGGAAATTTAGCAAAAAGTAGTCACCCGCGTAGGAAACTCCTTTCGGTCATAACCCAAACCTTTTGACCATAGGTGAGAACGTAGATGGAGCGATAAATTGAGAGCTTTGCCTTCCGGCTCAGCTCCTTCTTCACCGTCATACGGCCAAATTTTGCACACAACAAACTCGTCCATTTGCCCACATATTTGGTTTCTATTTTATCGATGACGTCGATATTTTTGTTGCAGACGATTGAAATAATTAGAAAATCCATGCTTTTCTCCTCTTCATCCATCCATCTCCTTCCGCTTATCCGAGGTGTGGTCGCGGGGGGGGGGGGGGGGGGGGCAGCCTAAGCAGGAAAAGCCCAGACTTTCTTCTCCGCCAGCCACTTCGTCCAGCTCTTCCCGGGTTATCCCGAGGCGTTCCCAGGCCAGCTTGGAGAAATAGTTGTGAGGCTTAAGTTCAAGGGTGGACCCCGGGATGCAGAGAATGGAGGCAAGGTTAGCAATTTAAAAAAATGAAAATATTTACTAAGTTCAAAATGGTAACTAAAGGTGATGGGGCAAAAGTGCACACCATGGGAAATTTAACAAAAAGTAGTCACCCGGGTAGGAAACTCCTTTCGGTCATAACCCAAACCTTTTGACCATAGGTGAGAACGTAGATGGACCGATAAATTGAGAGCTCTGCCTTCCGGCTCAGCTCCTTCTTCTCCGTCATACAGCCAAATTTTGCACACAACAAGCTCGTCCTTTTGCCCGCATATTTGGTTTCTATTTTATCGATAACGTCGATATTTTTGTTGCAGACGATTGAAATAATTAGAAAATCCATGCTTTTCTCCTCTTCATCCATCCATCTTCTTCCGCTTATCCGAGGTCTGGTCGCGGGGGCGGTAGCTTAAGCAGGAAAAGCCCAGACTTTCTTCTCCCCCAGCCACTTCGTCCAGCTCTTCCCGGGTTATCCCGAGGCGTTCCCAGGCCAGCTTGGAGAAATAGTTGTGAGGCTTAAATTCAAGGGTGGACCCCGGGATGCAGAGAATGGAGGCAAGGTTAGCAATTTAAAAAAATGAAAATATTTACTAAGTTCAAAATGGTAACTAAAGGTGATGGGGCAAAAGTGCACACCATGGGAAATTTAGCAAAAAGTAGTCACCCGCGTAGGAAAGTCCTTTCGGTCATAACCCAAACCTTTTGACCATAGGTGAGAACGTAGATGGACCGATAAATTGAGAGCTCTGCCTTCCGGCTCAGCTCCTTCTTCACCGTCATACAGCCAAATTTTGCACACAACAAACTCGTCCGTTTGCCCGCATATTTGGTTTCTATCTTATCGATAACGTCGATATTTTTGTTGCAGACGATTGAAATAATTAGAAAATCCCTGCTTTTCTCCTCTTCATCCATCCATCTTCTTCCGCTTATCCGAGGTCTGGTTGCGGGGGCGGTAGCCTAAGCAGGAAAAGCCCAGACTTTCTTCTCCCCCAGCCACTTCGTCCAGCTCTTCCCGGGTTATCCCGAGGCGTTCCCAGGCCAGCTTGGAGAAATAGTTGTGAGGCTTAAATTCAAGGGTGGACCCCGGGATGCAGAGAATGGAGGCAAGGTTAGCAATTTAAAAAAATGAAAATATTTACTAAGTTCAAAATGGTAACTAAAGGTGATGGGGCAAAAGTGCATACCATGGGAAATTTAGCAAAAAGTAGTCACCCGCGTAGGAAAGTCCTTTCGGTCATAACCCAAACCTTTTGACCGTAGGTGAGGATGAGAACGTAGATGGACCGATAAATTGAGAGCTTTGTCTTCCGGCTCAGCTCCTTCTTCACCATCACCCGACCAAATTTTGCACACAACAAACTCGTCCGTTTGCCCGCATATTTGGTTTCTATTTTATCGATAACGTCGATATTTTTGTTGCAGACGATTGAAATAATTAGAAAATCCATGCTTTTCTCCTCTTCATTCATCCATCTCCTTCCGCTTATCCGAGGTCGGGTCGCGGGGGCGGCAGCCTAAGCAGGAAAAGCCCAGACTTTCTTCTCCCCCAGCCACTTCGTCCAGCTCTTCCCGGGGGATCCCGAGGCGTTCCCAGGCCAGCTTAAAGACATAGTTGTGAGGCTTAAGTTCAAGGGTGGACCCCGGGACGCAGAGAATGGAGGCAAGGTTGGCAATTAAAAAAAATTAAAATATTTACTAAGTTCAAAATGGTAACTAAAGGTGATGGGGCAAAAGTGCACACCATGGGAAATTTAGCAAAAAGTAGTCACCCGCGTAGGAAAGTCCTTTCGGTCATAACCCAAACCTTTTGACCGTAGGTGAGGATGAGAACGTAGATGGACCGATAAATTGAGAGCTTTGCCTTCCGGCTCAGCTCCTTCTTCACCATCACCCGACCAAATTTTGCACACAACAAACTCGTCCGTTTGCCTGCATATTTGGTTTCTTTTTTATCGATAACGTCGATATTTTTGTTGCAGACGATTGAAATAATTAGAAAATCCATGCTTTTCTCCTCTTCATTCATCCATCTTCTTCCGCTTATCCGAGGTCTGGTCGCGGGGGCGGCAGCCTAAGCAGGTAAAGCTCAGACTTTCTTCTCCCCCAGCCACTTCGTCCAGCTCTTCCCGGGGGATCCCGAGGGGTTCCCAGGCCAGCTTAAAGACATAGTTGTGAGGCTTAAGTTCAAGGGTGGACCCCGGGACGCAGAGAATGGAGGCAAGGTTAGCAATTAAAAAAAATTAAAATATTTACTAAGTTCAAAATGGTAACTAAAGGTGATGGGGCAAAAGTGCACACCATGGGAAATTTAGCAAAAAGTAGTCACCCGCGTAGGAAACTCCTTTCGGTCATAACCCAAACCTTTTGACCATAGGTGAGAACGTAGATGGACCGATAAATTCAGAGCTTTGCCTTCCGGCTCAGCTCCTTTTTCACCGTCATACAGCCAAATTTTGCACACAACAAACTCGTCCGTTTGCCCGCATATTTGGTTTCTTTTTTATCGATAACGTCGATATTTTTGTTGCAGACGATTAAAATAATTAGAAAATCCATGCTTTTCTCCTCTTCATCCATCCATCTTCTTCCGCTTATCCGAGGTCTGGTTGCGGGGGCGGTAGCCTAAGCAGGAAAAGCCCAGACTTTTTTCTCCCCCAGCCACTTCGTCCAGCTCTTCCCGGGGGATCCCGAGGCGTTCCCAGGCCAGCTTAAAGACATAGTCGTGAGGCTTAAGTTCAAGGGTGGACCCCGGGATGCAGAGAATGGAGGCAAGGTTAGCAATTCAAAAAAATGAAAATATTTACTAAGTTCAAAATGGTAACTAAAGGTGATGGGGCAAAAGTGCATACCATGGGAAATTTAGCAAAAAGTAGTCACCCGCGTAGGAAACTCCTTTCGGTCATAACCCAAACCTTTTGACCATAGGTGAGAACGTAGATGGACCGATAAATTGAGAGCTCTGCCTTCCGGCTCAGCTCCTTCTTCTCCGTCATACAGCCAAATTTTGCACACAACAAGCTTGTCCTTTTGCCCGCATATTTGGTTTCTATTTTATCGATAACGTCGATATTTTTGTTGCAGACGATTGAAATAATTAGAAAATCCATGCTTTTCTCCTCTTCATCCATCCATCTTCTTCCGCTTATCCGAGGTCTGGTCGCGGGGGCGGTAGCTTAAGCAGGAAAAGCCCAGACTTTCTTCTCCCCCAGCCACTTCGTCCAGCTCTTCCCGGGTTATCCCTAGGCGTTCCCAGGCCAGCTTGGAGAAATAGTTGTGAGGCTTAAGTTCAAGGGTGGACCCCGGGATGCAGAGAATGGAGGCAAGGTTAGCAATTAAAAAAAATGAAAATATTTACTAAGTTCAAAATGGTAACTAAAGGTGATGGGGCAAAAGTGCACACCATGGGAAATTTAACAAAAAGTAGTCACCCGGGTAGGAAACTCCTTTCGGTCATAACCCAAACCTTTTGACCATAGGTGAGAACGTAGATGGAGCGATAAATTGAGAGCTTTGCCTTCCGGCTCAGCTCCTTCTTCACTGTCATACGGCCAGATTTTGTACACAACAAGCTCGTCCGTTTGCCCGCATATTTGGTTTCTATTTTATCGATAACGTCAATATTTTTTTGCAGACGATTGAAATAATTAGAAAATCCATGCTTTTCTCCTCTTCATCCATCCATCTTCTTCCGCTTATCCGAGGTCTGGTTGCGGGGGCGGTAGCCTAAGCAGGAAAAGCCCAGACTTTCTTCTCCCCCAGCCACTTCGTCCAGCTCTTCCCGGGTTATCCCGAGGCGTTCCCAGGCCAGCTTGGAGAAATAGTTGTGAGGCTTAAGTTCAAGGGTGGACCCCGGGATGCAGAGAATGGAGGCAAGGTTAGCAATTTTAAAAAATGAAAATATTTACTAAGTTCAAAATGGTAACTAAAGGTGATGGGGCAAAAGTGCACACCATGGGAAATTTAACAAAAAGTAGTCACCCGCGTAGGAAACTCCTTTCGGTCATAACCCAAACCTTTTGACCATAGGTGAGAACGTAGATGGACCGATAAATTGAGAGCTTTGCCTTCCGGCTCAGCTCCTTCTTCACCGTCATACGGCCAAATTTTGTACACAACAAGCTCGTCCGTTTGCCCGCATATTTGGTTTCTATTTTATCGATAACGTCAATATTTTTGTTGCAGACGATTGAAATAATTAGAAAATCCATGCTTTTCTCCTCTTCATCCATCCATCTTCTTCCGCTTATCCGAGGTCTGGTCGCGGGGGCGGCAGCCTAAGCAGGAAAAGCCCAGACTTTCTTCTCCGCCAGCCACTTCGTCCAGCTCTTCCCGGGGGATCCCGAGGCGTTCCCAGGCCAGCTTAAAGACATAGTTGTGAGGCTTAAGTTCAAGGGTGGACCCCGGGATGCAGAGAATGGAGGCAAGGTTAGCGATAAAAAAAAATTAAAATATTTAATAAGTTCAAAATGGTAACTAAAGGTGATGGGGCAAAAGTGCACACCATGGGAAATTTAACAAAAGTAGTCTCTTTCAGAGGTTGGCAGAGCAAAGGCCAAGACGCACGCAGCGTGGCAAAACTAGTCCTCTCAAATCAAGGTTGCTAGGGAACAAAAACACAACGAGGTCAAAATTACAGGAATATGCGAAGGCCACATAACAGGGAAGCAGAATCATGGGAGCACATGTCAGAGCGGAGTTCAGGAACAATAACCGGCAGGGACCAGCTGGCGGGGATGCGCTTAAATGCTACTGGGAAGTGATTAGCAGCAGGTGTGCCTCGTTGGGGACAAAAAGACTGGGGAAAGAAACTGACAAACCAGTAGAGAAGGCAGGGAGAAGACAAAAAATGCAACAAGAGTCTTTCCAGTGTGTCCGGGGTCTTCCCCATGGCCTCCTACCGGTCAGTCGTGCCCTAAACACCCCCCTTGGGAGTCCTGACCAGATGCCCGAACCACCTCATGTGGCTCTTCTCCATGTGGAGGACCAGCTCACCCCGGATGGCAGAGCTTCTCACCCTATCTCTAAGGGAGAGCCCCGTCACCCACGTAGGAAACTCCTTTCGGTCATAACCCAAACTTTTTGACCATAGGTAAGGATGGGAACGTAGATGGACCGATAAATTGAGAGCTTTGCCTTCCGGCTCAGCTCCTTCTTCACCATCATATGGCCAAATTTTGCACACAACAAACTCATACGTTTGCCCGCATATTTGGTTTCTGTTTTATCGATAACGTCGATATTTTTGTTGCAGACGATTGAAATAATTAGAAAATCCATGTTTTTTGCCTCTTCATCCATCCATCTTCTTCCGCTTATCCGAGGTCGGGTCACGGTGGCAGCAGCCTTAGTAGGGAAGCCCAGACCTTTCTCTCCCCCAGCCACTTTGTCCAGCTCTTCCCGGGGGATCCCGAGGTGTTCCCAGGGCAGCCGGGAGACATAGTCTTCCCAAGGTGTCCTGGGTCTTCCCCATGGCCTCCTACTGGTCAGTCGTGCCCTAAACACCTCCCTTGGGAGTCCTGACCAGATGCCCGAACCACCTCATGTGGCTCTTCTCCATGTGGAGGACCAGCTCACCCCGGATGGCAGAGCTTCTCACCCTATCTCTAAGGGAGAGCCCCGTCACCCACGTAGGAAACTCCTTTCGGTCATAACCCAAACTTTTTGACCATAGGTAAGGATGGGAACGTAGATGGACCGATAAATTGAGAGCTTTGCCTTCCGGCTCAGCTCCTTCTTCACCATCATATGGCCAAATTTTGCACACAACAAACTCATACGTTTGCCCGCATATTTGATTTCCATTTTATCGATAAAGTCGATATTTTTGTTGCAGACGATTGAAATAATTAGAAAATCCATATTTTTCTCCTCTTCATCCATCAATCTTCTTCCGCAGCCTAAGCAGGAAAGCCCAGACTTTCCTGTACCCCGGCAACTTCGTCCAGCTCTTCCAGGGGGATCCTGAGGCGTTCCCAGGCCAGCCAGGAGACATAGTCTTCCCAGTGGCCTACTACCAGTCGGACGTGCCCTAAACACCTCCCTAGGGAGTCCTGACCAGATGCCCTAACCAGCTCATCTGGCTCCTCTCAATGTGGAGGACCAGCGGCTTTACTTTGAGCTTCCCCCGGATGGCAGAGCTTCTCACCCTATCTCTAAGGGAGAGACCCACCACCCGGCGTAGGAAACTAATTTTGGCCTTGTCCTTTCGGTCATAACCCAAACCTTTTGACCATATGTGAGGATGGGAACATAGATGGACCGATAAATTGAGAGCTTTGCCTTCCGGCTCAGCTCCTTCTTCACCATCATACGGACAAATTTTGCACACAACAAACTCGTCCGTTTGCCCGCGTATTAGGTTTCTATTTTATCTTCAGAATGGACTTGACTATCATTTTAAAAAGGTTTCCCTTTTTTCTTGTCCCCATACCGTCAGAGGTCCCCTATATGTGACTGTGTAAACAGAGCGATGTCCCCATTAAGTCCGAATTGCCAGAACACACACACACACACACATATATTAAAGTTAAAGTGTCTGAAGTTTCCAAGGAAACAGCATAATGATCGACTCGTGATCTTTTTTTTTTTTTTTCTTAGTTGGTGCCTTATGGAATGTAGAATCCTAGTCATGCCCAATGTTGCCATGGAAACAGCATCACGAGCCTGACTTGATTGTGTTAAAAAAAAACAATTTAACTATGCTGTTTGTCCCACAAATCATACCTGGCAATAAGTGTTAAAAAACAAGGAAACAGCCTTGTGGGTGTGACTAATTGATAGTAGTAACACACTTTGTGGGGAATTTGTACGCACAAATTCTGCAAAGCAACAAGTCGCTGTAAATTTTTACAAGACGAAAATAATAGTTGGGAAAGGTTGAGGTTCAGGTACATTTGATGTAATCGTCATTAAATCAACAGTATATTGTTTGGGTTTATACTTCCAAAAAAAAAAAAAAAAAAGGATGGAGTTGTTTAGCTTCGCCATTGACGAGTAAGGGGCTTAAAACAACCCCCGGCGTTTCTGGATGTTGTTGATAAATGGCTTTCACTTTGCATAGTAGAGCTTTAACTTTCACTTACAGATGTAGCGACGAACTGTATTTAGTGACAGTGGTTTTCTGAAGTGTTCCTGAAACCCATGTGGTGATATCCTTTAGAGATTGATGTCGGTTTTTGATACAATGCCGTCTGAGGGATCGAAGGTCACAGTCATTCAATGTTGGTTTCCGGCCATGCCATTTACATGGAGTGATTTCTCCAGATTCTCTGAACCTTTTGATGATATTATGGACCGTAGATGTTGAAATCCCTAAATTTCTTGCAATTGCACTTTGAGAAACGTTCGTAAACTGTGTGACTATTTGCTCACGCAGTTGTGGACAAAGGGGTGTACCTCGCCCCATCCTTTCTTGTGAATGACCGAGCATTTTTTGGGAAGCTGTTTTTCTACCCAATCATGGCACCCACTTGTTCCCAATTAGCCTGCACACCTGTGGGAGGTTCCAAATAAGTGTTTGATGAGCATTCCTCAACTTTATCAGTATTTATTGCCACCTTTCCCAACTTCTTTGTCACATGTTGCTGGCATCAAATTCTAAAGTTAATGATTAGTTTAAAAAAAAGAATGTTTATCAGTTTGAACATCAAATATGTTGTCTTTGTAGCATATTCAACTGAATATGGGTTGAAATATATTTGCAAATCATTGTATTCCGTTTATATTTACATCTAACACAATTTCCCAGCTCGTATGGAAACGGGGTTTGTATTTCAACCAAAACAACAACATCTCAGAAGCATACTGTATAGTATGACCTTTCACTATCTCCGTGTTTCCATTGCCTCTGATTCATGTTCGGGCTTTAAAACAAGTTAATTGCATCCCTGGGCAGTGTGCAGCTGTGTATTAATATCCGCTAATTGAGTCTTTTTTTTTTTTTTTGATTCCGGCTCATTTGGAAATCACGTAGGTTCCAAATAGCTCTCGGTGACATCCAGCGAAGATGAAAATGATATTTGACCAGAGGAGTCGAAAAGCAGATGAAGTATACGAGTGACATGCCCTTGAATTAGATCATGTCAGTACATTGTTGGATTTCTTTGCTTAATCCACTCCATAATTTAATCCCACACACTGATGAAGTAAAGGTCTTAAATGTTGTATGTGCATACAAATGCTTTTTAATTATTTTTTTTCTCTAAGGTTATATTCCTTGTCTTTTGTTGATAAGAATTGTTGTACATTTGCATACACAATAACGTGCTATACAGTACTGTATACAAAAACATAACAAGGGGGTGAAGTCACTATGGTGCCCTCACAAACGATCAGATGTAATACAAATCCCTAAGTTTAACAACCATATTGCTACAATAATAAACGTTAATTTTAATTTCGGCAAGGAGCTGAAGAGAAAGCATGAATACAAATAGACGGAGAAAACATTGAAAGGGTAAAAGATACAAGATTATTGGGAGTATTAATAGATGATGAAATGAACTGGAAATCTCATGTACAAAATATACAACATGAGTGGGCAAAAAACATTTCAACAATGAATAAAGCAAAATACGTCCTAAGCCAAAAATCAATTCATAATCTCTACTGCTCGCTAGTGTTACCATATCTAAGTTATTGTGCAGAAATATGGGGCAATAACTACAAATGGCCGCTACATTCGTTAACCGTGTTACAAAAAATATCAATTAGACCTATATATATATATATATATATATATATATATGAATGTATATGTATATTTATATGTATATATTAGATATGTATGTATGTGTATATATATGTATGTATGTATGTATGTATGTATGTGTATGTATGTGTGTATATATATATGTATGTATATATATATATATATGTATTTGTATATATATACTGTATATATATGTATGTGTATATGTATATACATATATATATACATATATACATATATGTATGTATATATATGTATTTGTATATATATACTGTATATATGTATGTGTATATATATATGTATGTGTATATATATATGTATGTGTATATATATATATGTATGTGTATATGTATGTATGTGTATATATATATGTATGTGTATATATATATATATGTGTGTGTATATGTATGTGTATATATATATATATATGTGTGTGTATATATATATGTATGTGTATATATATATATATGTATATGTATGTGTATATATATGTATGTGTATATATATATATGTGTATATAAATATATGTGTGTATATATATGTATATATATATATATATACGTATATATACACATATATATACATATATATATATACACATACATACATATATAAATGTGTACATATATATATACACACACATATATATATATATATATATATATATATATATATGTATATATATACACACATATATATATATATATAAATGTGTATATATATATACACACACACATATATATATACATATATATATACACACACACATATATATATATATATATATATATATATATATATATATATATATATATATATATATATATGCATGTATGTATGTATATTAATCAGTCAATCAATCAATGTTTATTTATACAGCCCTAAATCACAAGTGTCTCAAAGGGCTGCACAAGCCACAACAACATCCTCTTTTCAGATCCCACATATATATATATATATATGTGTGTGTGTGTGTATGTATATATATATATATAAACTGCTCCCCTCAATATGAGGGGAGCAGTGGGCAGCAGTGGTGGCCGCGCCTAGGAATAATTTTTGGTGATTTAACCCCCAATTCCAACCATTGATGCTGAGTACCAAGCAGGGAGGTAATGGGTCCCATTTTTACAGTCTTTAGTATGATTCGGCCCGGGTTTGAACTCACAACCTCCCGATCACTTTGGCTGATCCACTTATATTAAAGACCACCAGTATGAAAGATCTAGGGTTGCTTAGGAAAACCACATGTTTTTTTTTTTAATGCAATACAAGCCTTCATTCCAACAAGTGGATGTTCCAATTACAATAGCTTTAAGAGAAGGCTGAGAGCTTTTATGATGGGGTGTTTAAGTCAAATGATGTTTTGGTGATCCCTCCCCTTTACAGATGGTCCTTCTGCTAGGAGGTTAGCATAATTGCACTAAATGGCGTGAAGGTCCTACAATTCACTGGGCAGAAAAAAAGGGGTTGCCGGGGTCCAGACAGTGATGGATGGACGTCACGGTGCCGGGAGCCGTCGGCTTAGTGCTAAGCATCCGCAGCATCTTTCCCTGCAATCTCGCTGCCCTTTGAAGAGCATCAGTGGAAAAGGAGGGAGGGACGCCGGGCACTGGTCAGCGTTGATAAAGGTCTTTGTCCTTGAGAGGCGATTAAAGAGCAAACAGCCCGGCGTCATCCTCACCTTTTGTCAAGTGACACACTGGCGTTGTGCATGCAAGTGTGTGCTTTACGCCGAAAAGAAAGTCAAGGCTTCCCAGGCCCTACAGCGGCCACTGAGGATGTGCCGTGAATTTTAAAATAAAACCACACAATATGACATTGAGGCCAAGTAGTGAAAGTCTTTATACTCGATTATTGAATGACATCCTGCAGCGTCTGAGTAATTGTATTTATTTACCGTATTTCCTTGAATTGCCGCAGGGCATATACTGTAGTATGCACCTGCCTTCAATTAGTGCCGGGTCAAACTCACTTCCCAAAATAATTAGTGCATGATTAGTATTACCGCCTGGTCAAACTTGTGACGTCACGAGTGACACTTCCCCTGTCATCATTTTCAAAATGTAGGAGGCTAATTTCAAAACCGGTAATTTGAAATCGCATAAAGGGAAGAAGATTAAGAGCTATTCAGTAGGATTTAAGGTCCAAGCTTACATCACACTCAAATTTTTACTGCATACCTTTGGTAAGTGCCGGAGTGAGAAAAGGTTTTAAAATAATTAGCGCATGCTTACTTCTACCGCATGCCTTTGGTAAGCGCAGGAGTGAGAAGAGGTTTTCAATTAATTAGCGCCCCGGCGGCAATTCAAGGGGTCACCAACGTGACGCCCGCGGGCACCAGGTAGCCCGTAAGGACCAGATGAGTAGCTCGCTGGCCTGTTCTAAAAATAGCTCAAATAGCAGCACTTACCAGTGAGCCGCCTCTATTTTTCAAATGTTATTTATTTATGAGCAAGCTGGTCTCGCTTTGGTCCACATTTTTAATTCTTAGAGGGACAAAACTCAAATAGAATTTGATAATCCAAGAAAATGTTTTAAAGACTTGGTCTTCACTTGTTTGAATAAATTCGTTATTTTTTTTTACTTTGCTTCTTACAACTTTCATAAAGAAAATTTTGGAGAAAAAATACAATCTTAAAAATGATTTTAGGATTTTTAAACACATATAGCTTTTTATCTTTTAAATTCCTTCCTCTTCTTTCCTGACAATTTAAATCAATGTTCAAGTGAAGTGAAGCGAATTATATTCATATAGCGCTTTTCTCTAGTGAAACCCAATATCTAAGTTACATTTAAACCAGTGTGGGTGGCACTAGGAGCAGGTGGGTAAAGTGCCTTGCCCAAGGACACAACGGCAGTGACTGGGATGGCGGAAGCGGGAATCGAACTTGCAACCCTCAAGTTGCTGGCACGGCCACTCTACCAAACGAGCTGTGCCACCCCGTGCCGTAAATTCATTTTTTTATTGTAAAGAATAATAAATACATTTTAATTTAATTCTTCATTTTAGCTTCTGTTTATTCGATGAAAAATATTTGTGAAATATTTCTTCAAACTTATGATTAAAATTTAAAAAAAATATTCTGGCAAATCTAAAAAATCTGTAGAATCAAATTTAAATCTTATTTCAAAGTGGATTTTAATCTATTTAAAACGTGTCATCAAAATTCTAAAATTAATCTTAATCAGGAAAAATTACTAATGATGTTCCATAAATGATTTTTTTAATTTTTTGAAAAATATTTGAATTAGCTATTTTTTCTCTTAATTTTTTTCGGTTGAATTTTGAATTTTAAAAAGTCGAAATTGAAGATAAACTATGTTTCAAAATGTAATTTATATATATATATATATATATATATATATATATATATATATATTCAATCCCCGGGTAGTATCAACCTCGTCACGTCCGTTGTGTCCTGAGCAAGACACTTCACCCTTGCTCCTGATGGGTGCTGGTTAGCGCCTTGCATGGCAGCTCCCTCCATCAGTGTGTGAATGTGTGTGTGAATGGGTAAATGTGGAAGTAGTGTCAAAGCGCTTTGAGTACCTTGAAGGTAGAAAAGCGCTATACAAGTACAACCCATTTTTATATATATATATTTGTGTACATATTATGATAATATAATGGAGATATAAATAATAATTATTAGAATTCAATATTAATGTGAAAGTTCAATTCCTACCTTGTTTACCTTTTTGACGGCTTCCTTAAAGTTTTGTAATCAATCAGAAATACCAAGCAGCTAAATAAATACGCCAAAAATAGATAAGTGTTGAGAGAGTGTTTTGCATTTACCTTATGATTACTTGAAATTTAAATGGGTTCAATTTAGATTTTTTGTTTTAAATGGAGGTTGGCTGTTTTTTTTTATAATATCCACAAAGTTCATTGAGCAGGTTGTGTAATGTACTCATTGAAATGTTTGTGTTGGTTGAATATTTTTTTTTCCTGTGCCATGACTAGGGAAGGTTGTTTAGATTGGGTCATATAAGTGAATGCTGTGCATATAGTCTTTAGAAAGTACAGTCCATAGTCACTGGCCTGAGTCACCCACAATGTCTGAAGACGTCGACGAATAATCACCTGTCAAACCGCCAGATTTATAGTAATTTAATATGTAAACACCCTGCCTGGCCAGAGTGTTTGTTGAACTTGTGCCAGCCGTAGTTTGGGAACCCCTGCAATAGACGGTGACGAGATCATCCATACGCCTCTGAGAATATGTCGAAATGGTGAGACACATACAGTAAGTCTTCCTGCAGCTGCAAGGCCCACTAATAAAATGCAATATTTCTCCCACAGATGTGGAGCTTGGACAGGGGAGAAGTCCGAGCGGGGACACTCGGGACTTGTTTTTCGGGTACAGCCAGCTGTCCTGTATCAGGTGATGCCAGTGCCAGCCTCAGCTGAAAGTCCAGCTGGCTCCCCTGCTGTGGTAAGCCGCTCCAGTTCAACTTGAGTTATTTAAAACTCATCACTTGCCCCATATTGCTGGACCGTACCTCACAGAATGTCCCGTACAAGCTCTTTTAAGTATATTCACTGGAACCGCTTAAGTCTAATGCGTCAAACCAGCTGAATTTTCATTTAAAAATTAAGGCTTTTTAAAACTGGATTTTGCACGATTCTGGTTTAGAGATCTCACAGAGGGGCTCAGTGCCGAGGTCCACCTCTTGGCTCAGGTACAGAAGACGATACGGTTGGCCGACATTGCACATTGCTTTCTGATATCAGGTTGACATGTGGGCTTCCTTCGTTGTCAACGAACATACATCATACACTCACATGTTTGATGTATGATGCTGCATAACTTTGTGGGGTTTTTTTGAGTCATTCGTTGCATTTCTACAAGGCAGTTGTCATTAATAACTGCCATAAGGAGCATTTATGCATCTGAATTCAGACATGGAAATAAAATCGATTAATAAATGTCAATGATCAATTTATGTATGGCAAATAAAGTAATGCAGACAGTTCTAAAATGCGACCGAGCCGCTCCTTTGTTTTAGGGCACTGGGTGCAGTTTCAAAAACACCATGAAGAACAGAGTCAACTTACACTGTTTTTACAAAGCCAATCAAACTGTAAGCACTTCCTGTTTAGGGTTCTCATGTTGGCAGTTCATCAGTAAATACGTGTTGGGAAAAGCAATCGAGTGTTTTCTCAAACCGCCGCATCAGTGACAACCGCAACTGCCGCAACACATTCATTTAAACTCAGTGGCCGAGTGGTTAGATCAGGGGTCACCAACGTGGTGCCCTTAAGAACCAGATGAGTCGCCCGCTGGCCTGTTCTAAAAATAGCTCAAATAGCAGCACTTACCAGTGGGCTGCCTCTTTTTTTTAAATTGTATTTATTTACTAGCAAGCTGGTCTCGCTTTGCTGGACATTTTTAATTCTAAGAGAGACAAAACTCAAATAGAATTTGAAAATCCAGGAAAATATTTTAAAGACTTGGTCTTCACTTGTTTAAATAAATTCATTTATTTTTTTTACTTTGCTTCTTATAACTTTCAGAAAGATAATTTTAGAGAAAAAAATACAACCTTAAAAATTATTTTAGGATTTTTAAACACATATACCTTTTTACCTTTTAAGTTCCTTCCTCTTCTTTCCTGACAATTTAAATCAATGTTCAAGTTTTTTTTTTTTTATTGTAAAGAATAATAAATACATTTTAATTGAATTTTTCATTTTAGCTTCTGTTTTTTTGATGAAGAATATTTGTGAAATATTTCTTCAAATTTACGATTAAAATTCAAAAAAATATTCTGGCAAATCTAGAAAATCTTTAAAATCAAATTTAAATCTTCTTTCAAAGTCTTTTGAATTTCTTTTAAAATTGTTGTTCTGAAAAATCTAGAAGAAATAATGATTTGTCTTTGTTAGAAATATAGCTTGGTCCAATTTGTTATATATTCTAACAAAGTGCAGATTGGATTTTAACCTATTTAAAACATGTCATCAAAATTCCAAAATTAATCTTAATCAGGAAAAATTACTAATGATGTTCCATAAATTCCTTTTTTTAATTTTTTCAAAAATATTCGAATTAGCTTGTTTTTCTCTTCTTTTTTTCGGCTGAATTTTGAATTTTTAAGAGCCGAAATTGAAGATAAACTATGTTTCAAAATTAAATTTTCATTTTTTTCGTGTTTTCTCCTCTTTTAAACCATTCAATTAAGTGTTTTTTTCATCATTTCTTCTCTACAAAAAACCTTCCGTAAGAGGAACAAAAATGTACGACGGAATGACGAACAGAAATACCCAGTTTTTTTATATATATAGATTTATTTATTAAAGGTAAATTGAGCAAATTTGCTATTTATGGCAATTTATTTAAGTGTGTATCAAACTGGTAGCCCTTCGCATTAATCAGTACCCAAGAAGTAGCTCTTGGTTTCAAAAAGGTTTGTGACCCCTGGGTTAGAGTGTCCGCCCTGAGATCGGTAGGTTGTGAGTCATACCAAAGACTATAAAAATGGGACCCATCACCTCCATGCTTGGCACTCAGCATCAAGGGTTGGAATTGGGGGTTAAATCACCAAAAATGATTCCCGGGCTCGGCCACTGCTGCGGCTCACTGCTCCCCTCACCTCCCAGGGGGGTGATCAAGGTTGATGGGTCAAATGCAGAGAATAATTTTGCCACAGCTAGTGTGTGTGTGACAATCATTGGTCCTTTAACTTTTTATTAATTATCATCATTCAAATATTGCAATTATAATATAAACAAAACAATCGTCAAAATGACACTGTAACCGAATTAAAGGTAATATTAGCATCAACGTAACCAATGTGAACATAGTAGATGTTAACATAAATGAAAATAGAACAAACAACAATGTAGAAACACACATTTTACAATGGAGCTCAGGGTGCGCATCGTGCATTTAACCAATTGCAAGGGCTGCATTGATCTCTAACTATAAAGATGATGGTCATGTTGACTTAAGTCTTTGTCTTTTGCTGTTTTGTTATTTTAACAGTTGAGTGGAGAAAATACAGCCAAAGAAGGTATTGTGCATCCATACCGCTGCCAGCTACAACAGGCGCGGCTGTTTCCTTGCACCTGCGCTGATTGGAGTAGCGGCAGCCAATCCAGAGGCTGCTTAAAGTCAGCTGACACATCTTTAAACACAGTCATGTGTGACGTGGGTCACACTTGAATTGCTGTTGTGACATCTGGTGGACAACGTTAGAACAGCAGATTATTTAATTCCAAAAATGCAGCTCATTTTTATATTTAGCAATTTTCTCTCACACACACACTAGGTGTGGTGAAATGTTTCTCTGCATTTGATCCATCACCCTTGATCACCCCCTGGGAGGTGAGGGGAGCAGTGAGCAGCAGCGGTGGCCGCGCCCGGGAATAATTTTTGGTGATTTAACCCCCAATTCCAAGCCTTGATGCTGAGTACCAATCAGGGAGGTAATGGGTCCCATTTGTATAGCCTTTGGTATGACTCTGCCGGGGGTTTGAACTCACAACCTCCCGATCTCAGGGCGGGCAATTGATCTAGTGGGCTGCATTAAACCTGCACATGGCCGTAGGTTTACAGAATTTGTGAATCATGAACTCTTCAAACACAATTTTTGTTTTGCTTCACGCTACAAAATCGGCTTCCGCCCAAAGTTGTGCTTCCAAAAACTGACTTTCACATTAAAACGTTTGCTTTTAACTTTCTCTTCCAAAAGCCTCCGATGGAACCGCAGCACTTCGGGTCCAGAATCCCAATTAATGAGTCCCCTTTTTACTCTCCCCCCGCATGGGGGTCATGGGGGTAAGGCATAGTCCTTTGTAACGGGAGAGGAACTTTTGACCCTGCTGATCTATACATGTGAAAGAATAATGCCCCCTGAGCTCCAGGGACAGGAAAAGGGCGACAGTAAGCACCTTTCCCCCCGCTATATGTTCCTCATCAGAAGAATAGTCTTGTTAAACTGGAGCCTTGCTTCAAATTATGTTAAAACCAAATTCTCAGCCCGTGGTCGTCGCTGGTGAACGAGGAATTTAGTTGAATATATGATCGCAAATGAGCAGAGAAAAAATCCTGTGATGCCATATCTGTGTTGTCTTTGTTGGAGGACATTATGGCAGGTGGCGGTTTCTGCAATCAGCAGTGTGCACCCTGACAGGAATGAAGCAGTAAAGGACAACGAATTAGAGACGTGACAATGCGAACGAATCGAGTCTCAAGACGAGAACCGAGTTGTTCGAATAACTACGTGTAAGTTATCCCAAAAGTTTCCGTTTTCGGAAACTTCCGGCGAGCAGACAGAGGCTGTCTTTGTTGCACCAAGCCAAAGGTGTCACGACTAGGACTAGTGCGAGGATTGTTTTCCCGAGGTGGAAAGCGATTGTAGTGGACTTTGGGGTTTGTTTTTCCAGAAGACAAAAGGAAAGTTGGCGCGGGCAAGGCGTGAATGTAAGTAAATATTTTTATTTTAACACTACAAAAAAGGCAAACAAAAGGCGCGCACAAAGGCAGAGAACAAACTTGACTAATGAAAACAAAGACTTGCACAAAGGCAGACTCTATGAACTATAAACAAAACCTTACTTGACATGGAACTGTAAACATGACATGAAGCAGAGTGGAGGTAGCATGGCATGACGTGGGTAAAGGTACTGAGGGTTGTAGAAGGTGATGTTGCCAGGATGAAGAACAGAAACAGACCTGCTTAAATAGCAGTGACATGATCAGTGAGAACAGGTGTGCGAGTGCAAAACGTGAGACAGGTGCGTGGCAGGTGAAAACTAATGGGTAGTCATGGTAACAAAACAACTCAGGAAGTGCAAAAACAGGAACTGAGTGTCCAAAAAACAAAAGATGATCACACAGACATGACAAAAGGCTTGTAAAATTCCATTGTGTACAAAGGGAAAAGACGGGTGGGGTTATCTATTGTCATCCAAGACCTGCCAGAGCTCGATTCAGGACCAGCCAAACTTGAGACCTCCGAATTTGGGAGATGAGGGAGCGGGGTTGAGGTGGACAGGGTTTTGGGGATGGCAGCTGGGGTGTATATTGTAGCGTCCCAAAAGAGGTAGTGCTGCAAGGGTTTCTGGGTATTTTTTTCTGTTGTGTTACGGTGCGGATGTTCTCCCGAAATGTGTTTGTCATTCTTGTTTAGTGTGGGCTCAAAAAGTGGTGCATATTTGTAACAGTGTTAAGGTTGATTATACGGCCACCCTCAGTGTGACCTGTATGGCTGTTGACCAAGTATGCCTTGTATTCACCCATGTGTGAGTAAAAGCCGCATATACTATTTGACTGGGCCGGCATGCTGTTTGTATGTAGGAAAAGCGGACGTGACGACAGGTTGTAGAGGACGCTAAAGGCAGTGCCTAAAGGCACGCCCCCAATATTGTTGTCCGGGTGGAAATTGGGAGAAATTGGGGAGAAGGGTTACCCCGGGAGATTTTCAGGAGGGGCAATGAAATTTGGGAGTCTCCTGGGAAAATCAGGAGGGTTGGCAAGTGTAGGACCAGCCCAAGCCCGGGGCATCTTTTTCTTTTGTGTTAATGTGACCAAAAACAATGGCTGTTCGGTTTCTATCACAACTTCATTACAAATTATGATAAGAAATGTTATCAATTCAAGTCCACATTTTTGTATTTAAAAAAAAAAAAATCTATTTAGTTTATAGACTTGTGCACGATTCACTCATTATTCACAAGGAATCGATGGGTGCAACGTGCATCGGCTACCAGTGATTATTTCCTTGATAAAAACGAATAACTTCTGCAAAAAAGATGTCCAACAACGGCAGCTCTTTTTGAAAGGAAGGGCTCTTCAACAATCATACTTTACATACTGACAATTACCGTATTTTCCGCACTATAAGGCGCACCTAAAAACCTCAAATTTTCCCAAAAGCTGACAGTGCGCCTTATGATCCGATGCACCTTATATATGGACCAATATTGAGCCACAACAGGTCTCCCAACTACGGTAATCAGCCACCGACTTCATTTTCCCCTGTAGAAGAAGAAGCACGCTTCTTCTACGGTAAGCAGCCGCCAACTTCATTTTCCCCCGTAGAAGAAGTAGTGCGCTTTTTCTTCCACGGTAAGCAGCTGCCGCCCCCTATTGTAGCCCGGAAGAGTTAGGGCTGCATGGGATTTGGGGTATTTGTTTTGTTGTGGTTATGTTGTGTTACGGTGTGGATGTTCTCCCAAAATGTGTTTGTCTATCTTGTTTGGTGTGGGTTCACAGTGTGGCGCATATTTGTAACAGTGTTAAAGTTGTTCACACGGCCACCTTCAGTGTGACCTGCATGGCTGTTGATCAAGTATGCCTTGCAGTCACTTCCATGAGTCTGCATAAGCCCCATACAACATATGACTGGGCCAGCATACTGTTTGTATGGTGGAAAAGTGGACGATACGGCAGGCTGTAGAGGACGTTAAATGCAGTGCCTTCACGGCACACCCTTGATAAATTGGTGTCCGGGTGAAAAACCGGGAGAATGATTTCCCCGGGAGATTGTAGGGAGGGGCACTGATATCCGGGTGTTAAGATCGCGAGAGTTGGCAAGTATGTTGCCAGGGCAGGAAAGCCATTCAAAGAAGGTGAATTCATTAAAAAGTGATTATATGATTTATTTAAGAAATCTTTTCTTGCGGCCCAGCCTGACCCAGTTTCTGCATCCAGTGGCCCCCAGGTAAATTGAGTTTGAGACCCCTGATCTAAAGGATGCATAACATAACCCCAGCCTCTACTGTAGCATCTACACGGCCGAGAGTGGAGTCGGCTCTCTCGGTTGCTTTGTTGGGTCTGCTCCTGTCTGTGGCCATGCTCCCTCATGCGGATGATGGCGTGGAACACCACAGTGGATATGTTTCTTTTACTTTTTATTCATAGTATGTAGAAGTGTCTGGTTGTATCTGCTGCTTTAATGTCTTTAATGTCCTCAGTGTTCTTTGATGTTTGATGTTTCCCTCTTACACACATGTAAGAGGGATGTGTACTATGGCTATGAGTTGTTTTATTCCCTTGGCCTCAGCCTGGAGCCCCTCTCCAGGGCCCAGGCTAAGACTGATTTTTTTATTTTATTTTAATCTTCTATTTTGTTCTCCCACCCCCCCCTTGTTTACCTGTATCTCATCTTTTTTGTAAGGGGCGCTGGAAGCCGGCAGACCCGTAAGCGATCCTGTTCTGTCTCCCTGTAATGTTTGTTTGATCTTGAATGGGATTGTGCTGAAAATTTTAATTTTCCTGAAGGAACTCTCCTGACGGAATAAATAAAGTACTATTTATCTAATCTATCAATCAATCAATCAATGTTTATTTATATAGCCCTAAATCACTAGTGTCTCAAAGGGCTGCACAAACCACAACACAAACCACTACGACATCCTCGGTAGGCCCACATAAGGGCAAGGAAAACTCACACCCAGTGGGACGTCGGTGACAATGAGGACTATGAGAACCTTTGAAAGGACCACAGGGGGCCGAAACCAATGGAGGTCGAGCGTGTCCAACATGATACTGTGAAAAGTTCAGTCCATAGTGGATCCAACACAACCGTGAGAGTCCAGTCCAAAGCGGATCCAACACAGCAGCAAGAGTCCCGTCCACAGCGGAGCCAGCAGGAAACCATCCCGAGCGGAGGTCCCAAGCCGATACACAGGCGAGCGGTCCATCCTGGGTCCTGACTTCAGACGAGTGGTCCATCCTGGGTCCCGACTCTGGAGAGCCAGAACTTCATCCATGGACATCGGACCGGACCCCCTCCACAAGTGAGAGTGGGACATAGGAGAAAAAGAAAAGAAACGGCAGATCAACTGGTCCAAAAATAGGGAGTCTATTTCAAGGCTAGAGTATACAAATGAGTTTTAAGATGAAACTTAAATGTTTCTACTGAGGTATTCTATGCACCTTATAATGCGGTGCGCCTTATATATGAACAAAGTTTTAAAAAAGGACATTCATTGAAGGTGCGCCTTATAATCCGGATCGCCTTATAGTGCGGAAAATACGGTACCTTTGATAGTTTTGTGTCTTGCTCACCCAGAAACAAACCAAGCAGCATTACTTACTCCCGCCCCTTGTGCTTTGGTGCTTGGCGGAGGTAACAAGGGCGGCATATGTCGATAAGCACTGGAAAGATTCCATTGTGTTCACCTTGTCTCTCAAGGCCAGAAGAGAGAAGGCATGGAGGCTGGAGCAGGAATCAATACTTGGTCATGTGCAGGTGTTAATCACACAGTCAATTGCTCATTAATCAAGCAAAAAGGTGCGGCCGGATATATCATCTTAACTCCCTGCCTCCCTTAATCTGCGTCCTGTTGCCGCCTGACAAGAAGATAAGTATCCCGATGCGAAAGAGATTGCGAGACTTTCAAATCTGCACTGGAAGAACAAGTAGTGTTGCGACTCGGGTGTGCACAAATGCAGCTCAATTAGACTAATAAATCAGCCCATTGATTGTGCTTCATATCAACGCCTCAGTGGAGGAAGCTTGGTTAAGGTCAGTTTTGCGTTATGAAATTGTGATGAATGTGTTTGCGAGTGAGGGGAGCGTGGGACGTCAACATTGAGCTGGTGACACAAGAAAACAATTTTGAAAGCAACAAAAGTGTTGCTATTTTACCATTTGTAAACAATACACTACACTGCAAAAACTGAAATCTAAGTAAGATGAAATTGTGACCGTCTCTTACCGTCGTTGTGCGGGTTCCACTGACCACCAAGGAAGGACATTGCTTTTGCAGGTTTGACTCTTGTTTATTTTGCAATAAAGAAAGTCTTTTCCACAGTCGCCGCTCCCGCTGCTTGCTCCTCTGTGTCGCTTACGGTTCACCATCACATTTTGTGACTGTGACGGTCTCAATCCGTCGTCTTACGGGTTCCATGCATCACCAAGGAAGGACATGATTTTGAGCAGGTTTGACCCGCTTTATTTTTCAAAACCAGCTTGTCTGCGGTCGGGTCGTTCTTCCGCGGCGTCTCCCTCTGCTGCTCGCTCCGCCGTCTGCTTTCCAGCAGTCCGTATCTCCGTCTGACTCTTGCAAACATATAGTTGGTGAATGGAGCGTAATTGTAAACAATACACTACACTGCAAAAACTAAAATCTAAGTAAGATGAAATTGTGACCGTCTTACCGTCGTCATGCGGGTTCCACTGACCACCAGGGAAGGACATTGCTTTTGCAGGTTTGACTCTTGTTTATTTTGCAATAAAGAAAGCATTTTGCGCCGTCGCCGCTCCCGCTGCTCGCTCCTCTGTGTCGCTTACGGTTCACATTAACATTTTGTGACTGTGACGGTCTCAAGCTGTCGTCTTGCGGGTTCCATGGATCACCAAGGAAGGACATGATTTTGAGCAGGTTTGACTCGCTTTATTTTTCAAAAACCAGCTTGTCTGCGGTCGGGTCGCTCTTCCGCGGCGTCTCCCTCTGCTGCTCGCTCCGCCGTCTGCTTTCCAGCAGTCCGTACCTCCGTCTGACTCTTGCAAACATATAGTTGGTGAATGGAGCGTAATTGTAAACAATACACTACACTGCAAAAACTGAAATCTAAGTAAGATGAAATTGTGACCGTCTCTTACCGTCGTCGTGCGGGTTCCACTGACCACCAAGGAAGGACATTGCTTTTGCAGGTTTGACTCTTGTTTATTTTGCAATAAAGAAAGTATTTTGCGCCGTCGCCGCTTCCGCTGCTCGCTCCTTACGGTTTACCATCACATTTTGTGACTGTGACGGTCTCAAGCCGTCGTCTTGCGGGTTCCATGGATCACCAAGGAAGGACATGATTTTGAGCATGTTTGACTCGCTTTATTTTTCAAAAACCAGCTTGTCTGCGGTCGGGTCGCTCTTCCGCGGCGTCTCCCTCTGCTGCTCGCTCCGCCGTCTGCTTTCCAGCAGTCCGTATCCCCGTCTGACTCGTGCAAACATATAGTTGGTGAATGGAGCGTATTTGTAAACAATACACTACACTGCAAAAACTAAAATCTAAGTAAGATGAAATTGTGACCGTCTTACCGTCGTCGTGCGGGTTCCACTGACCACCAGGGAAGGACATTGCTTTTGCAGGTTTGACTCTTGTTTATTTTGCAATAAAGAAAGCATTTTGCGCCGTCGCCGCTCCCGCTGCTCGCTCCTCTGTGTCGCTTACGGTTCACATTAACATTTTGTGACTGTGACGGTCTCAATCCGTCGTCTTACGGGTTCCATGCATCACCAAGGAAGGACATGATTTTGAGCAGGTTTGACCCGCTTTATTTTTCAAAACCAGCTTGTCTGCGGTCGGGTCACTCTTCCACGGCGTTTCCCTCTGCTGCTAGCTCCGCCGTCTGCTTTCCAGCAGTCCGTACCTCCGTCTGACTCTTGCAAACATATAGTTGGTGAATGGAGCGTAATTGTAAACAATACACTACACTGCAAAAACTGAAATCTAAGTAAGATGAAATTGTGACCGTCTCTTACCGTCGTCGTGCGGGTTCCACTGACCACCAAGGAAGGACATTGCTTTTGCAGGTTTGACTCTTGTTTATTTTGCAATAAAGAAAGTATTTTGCGCCGTCGCCGCTTCCGCTGCTCGCTCCTTACGGTTCACCATCACATTTTGTGACTGTGACGGTCTCAAGCCATCGTCTTGCGGGTTCCATGGATCACCAAGGAAGGACATGATTTTGAGCATGTTTGACTCGCTTTATTTTTCAAAAATCAGCTTGTCTGCGGTCGGGTCGTTCTTCCGCGGCGTCTCCCTCTGCTGCTCGCTCCGCCGTCTTCTTTCCAGCAGTCCGTACCTCCGTCTGACTCGTGCAAACATATAGTTGGTGAATGGAGCGTATTTGTAAACAATACACTACACTGCAAAAACTAAAATCTAAGTAAGATGAAATTGTGACCGTCTTACCGTCGTCGTGCGGGTTCCACTGACCACCAGGGAAGGACATTGCTTTTGCAGGTTTGACTCTTGTTTATTTTGCAATAAAGAAAGCATTTTGCGCCGTCGCCGCTCCCGCTGCTCGCTCCTCTGTGTCGCTTACGGTTCACATTAACATTTTGTGACTGTGACGGTCTCAATCCGTCGTCTTACGGGTTCCATGCATCACCAAGGAAGGACATGATTTTGAGCAGGTTTGACCCGCTTTATTTTTCAAAACCAGCTTGTCTGCGGTCGGGTCACTCTTCCACGGCGTTTCCCTCTGCTGCTAGCTCCGCCGTCTGCTTTCCAGCAGTCCGTACCTCCGTCTGACTCTTGCAAACATATAGTTGGTGAATGGAGCGTAATTGTAAACAATACACTACACTGCAAAAACTGAAATCTAAGTAAGATGAAATTGTGACCGTCTCTTACCGTCGTCGTGCGGGTTCCACTGACCACCAAGGAAGGACATTGCTTTTGCAGGTTTGACTCTTGTTTATTTTGCAATAAAGAAAGTATTTTGCGCCGTCGCCGCTTCCGCTGCTCGCTCCTTACGGTTCACCATCACATTTTGTGACTGTGACGGTCTCAAGCCATCGTCTTGCGGGTTCCATGGATCACCAAGGAAGGACATGATTTTGAGCATGTTTGACTCGCTTTATTTTTCAAAAATCAGCTTGTCTGCGGTCGGGTCGTTCTTCCGCGGCGTCTCCCTCTGCTGCTCGCTCCGCCGTCTTCTTTCCAGCAGTCCGTACCTCCGTCTGACTCGTGCAAACATATAGTTGGTGAATGGAGCGTATTTGTAAACAATACACTACACTGCAAAAACTAAAATCTAAGTAAGATGAAATTGTGACCGTCTCTTACCGTCGTCGTGCGGGTTCCACTGACCACCAAGGAAGGACATTGCTTTTGAAGGTTTGACTCTTGTTTATTTTGCAATAAAGAAAGCATTTTGCGCCGTCGCCGCTCCCGCTGCTCGCTCCTCTGTGTCGCTTACGGTTCACATTAACATTTTGTGACTGTGACGGTCTCAATCCGTCGTCTTACGGGTTCCATGCATCACCAAGGAAGGACATGATTTTGAGCAGGTTTGACCCGCTTTATTTTTCAAAACCAGCTTGTCTGCGGTCGGGTCACTCTTCCACGGCGTTTCCCTCTGCTGCTAGCTCCGCCGTCTGCTTTCCAGCAGTCCGTACCTCCGTCTGACTCTTGCAAACATATAGTTGGTGAATGGAGCGTAATTGTAAACAATACACTACACTGCAAAAACTGAAATCTAAGTAAGATGAAATTGTGACCGTCTCTTACCGTCGTCGTGCGGGTTCCACTGACCACCAAGGAAGGACATTGCTTTTGCAGGTTTGACTCTTGTTTATTTTGCAATAAAGAAAGTATTTTGCGCCGTCGCCGCTTCCGCTGCTCGCTCCTTACGGTTCACCATCACATTTTGTGACTGTGACGGTCTCAAGCCATCGTCTTGCGGGTTCCATGGATCACCAAGGAAGGACATGATTTTGAGCATGTTTGACTCGCTTTATTTTTCAAAAATCAGCTTGTCTGCGGTCGGGTCGTTCTTCCGCGGCGTCTCCCTCTGCTGCTCGCTCCGCCGTCTTCTTTCCAGCAGTCCGTACCTCCGTCTGACTCGTGCAAACATATAGTTGGTGAATGGAGCGTATTTGTAAACAATACACTACACTGCAAAAACTAAAATCTAAGTAAGATGAAATTGTGACCGTCTCTTACCGTCGTCGTGCGGGTTCCACTGACCACCAAGGAAGGACATTGCTTTTGAAGGTTTGACTCTTGTTTATTTTGCAATAAAGAAAGCATTTTGCGCCGTCGCCGCTCTCGCTGCTCGCTCCTCTGTGTCGCTTACGGTTCACCATCGAGAAAATAAGTTCCAGTCAGGATCCTAGGGTCCACTGGTCCTTATACCACTCACTTTCATCAGTCCCAGGTGTGCAGATTGCATATATTATGTGACTGGGCCTGCACGCTGTTTGTATGTAGGAAAAGCGGACGTGACGACAGGTTGTAGAGGACGCTAAAGGCAGTGCCATTATTGTTGTCCGGGTGGAAATTGGGGAGAATGGTTGCCCCGGGAGATTTTCAGGAGGGGCACTGAAATTTGGGAGTCTCCAGGGAAAATCAGGAGGGTTGGCAAGTATGGGACCAGCCCAAGCCCGCTGCATCTTTTTCTTTTGTGTTAATGTGACCGAAAACAATGGCTGTTCGGTTTCTATCACAACTTCATTACAAATAATGATAAGAAATGTTATCCATTCAAGTCCACATTATTGTCCACTGGTCCTTATACCACTCGCCTTCATCAGTCCCAGGTGTGTAGATTGCATATGTTATGTGACTGAGCCGGCACGCTGTTTGTATGTAGGAAAAGCGGACGTGACGACGGGTTGTACAGGGCGCTAAAGGCAGTGCCTTTAAGGCACGCCCCCATTATTGTTGTCCCGGTGGAAATTGGGGAGAATGGTTGCCCCGGGAGATTTTCAGGAGGGGCACTGAAATTTTTCTTTTGTGTTAATGTGACCGAAAACAATGGCTGTTTGGTTCCTATTACAAATTCATTACAAAAAATGATAAGAAATGTTATCAATTCAAGTCCACATTTTTGTCCACTGGTCCTTATACCACTCGCCTTCATCAGTCCCAGATGTGCAGATTGCTGATCATCTGCAGGCTTGTCGCTGCGTGGGCGTGCTGCGCTCAGCGCGAGCTGGGGCATGTCCCGGCAGCTCTAGCTACCGAGGAAAAACGTGTTTGAGTCCGCGCGGTGACATTAAACCTTTTTTCCTCAAAACATACTGCTGGGTATTTTTTGTTTCATCTGACCACAGAACTTTCCTCCAGAAGGTCTAATCTTTATCCATGTGATGTGTAACCTTCTGTTCTTGTCTCTCATAATTGCAAAAAAATAGGCAAAATAGTGCAGTTCCCCTCTATTTTTTTATGACTCACTCTTCACTCAGTCTACCAGTTTTCCTTTCCTCTTTTCTCTCGTGTCCAGTACGTACAATTAGCATGTAGTCAAGGCAGTATTAGTATCGTCTTTTTAAAAGACAACCAATAAGCATAAGTGCTTAGTGTTTGTCGTGAAAGTGATGAACATTTTGTGACTGTGATGGTCTCAAGCCGTCGTCTTGCGGGTTCCATGGACCACCAAGGAAGGACATGATTTTGATCAGGTTTGACTCGCTTTATTTTTCAAAACCAACTTGTTCCGCGGCGTCTCCCGTCTCCCTCTGCTGCTGGCTCCGCCGTCTGCTTTCTAGCAGTCCCTACCTCTGTCTGACTCTTGCGCTCTGTCTCTGTCGTTGTCTGCTGTTCTCTCTCCGCACCATCACCAACCCCGTCCTCTCCCCCTTCTCCCCTTTTATACATTGAAAGGAGATATGTTAATTGTGTCCAGGTGCGCGATCCACACACTTGATTTGGTTTGTGGCGCCGTTCACTCGACATCTCCGCCTCCTCGCCGCCATCTTGGGCCGGGCTCCAGCGTGTCCTGCCTGTTTCTCGGACCGTCGGCTCCGCCTCTCCACAGTGACATAGCGAGAATTTGACCATTTTCTTTCCCACACCGCTATTCAAGTGAACAGATCGAGCCTCGCCCGGACCAGACGGGAGATAGAAGGGGTGATTATGAGCACGGAGAGGAAGGCTTCAGTGTGGTGAAAAAGTCCTTAATGTTCTTTGACGGTCACGCTTATGTGTGTGCGCCAACAAGCCAAGCAGGGTGTCGACTCGGCCTTATCGGGCTGCCACTCACCCTCGAAGAATTAGCCGCTTCTGCACGTTTCAGCGTCTTATTTGCTTTTAAAGTGTCTCGAAAAAGATGCTATGGGGATCGGTTACCCGGTCTGCTTTTCAGACGCCGCCGTCGTCCTCGTCTGCCGTTTGTTTCCGCTTTTCATCTGCTGCTGCATGCTCTCCAACACCTTCTGCCTCCATCTCTCCTCCTTCTCCCCTTTTATACAGTGTGAGGAGATAAGTCAATCGTGTGCAGGTGCGCGATCCACGCACCTGAATCAAATTGCGGCGTCGCTCCCGGCACGCCCCACCTCTCCGCTCCGCCGTATTCTCCGCTTACTTGCCGCCATTTTGGGCAGGGCTCCAGCGTGCCCTGCCTCGCTGTTCGTTCGCCGGTTCCGCCTCTCTACATTATTATTTTATTATTATTATTATTATTATTAATTCAAAAATATTTTTCAACATACTGAGAAAAAAGGTCTCATGTTTGTTTTTTGTATCAAGTAAAGTGCACCTGTTATTAGTGAGAATATACTTATTTTATTTGGGGTTAATTGAGGTTAGCTAATTTTACTTGTTTTGGATAGTCTTGACAAGCCAAATTTTCTTATTCTATTGGCAGATAATTTAGCTTATTTCAAGTAAAATACCCCTATTTTTGTATTTTTTCCTTGTTTTAAAACTAGCAGTTACTTAATTTAAGAATATTTTGATTATTATTAATTATTATTTGTGAACGACTCTTGCCATCGTCGCTCAGGTTCCAGTAACCACCCAGGAAGGACATCTCTTTTGAACAGGTTTTGACTTCTTTATTTTGCAATAAAGCTTGGCTGCAGTTCGGATCGCTTTTCAATTCGTTCCCGGTCTGCTTTTTAGCCGCCGCCGTCGTCGTTCTCGGCTGCTGTTTGTTTCCGCTCTTCATCTGCTGCTGCAGGCTCTCCATCACCTTCTGCCTCTATCTCTCCTCTTTCTCCCCTTTTATACAGTTTGGGGAGATAAGTCAATCATCTGCCGGTGTGCGATCCACGCACCTGTATCAGATTGCGGCGTCGCTCCCGGCACGCCCCGCCTCTCCGCTCCGCCACATTCTCCGCCTCCTTGCCGCCTTGCTCGTTCGCCGGCTCTGCCTCACTACATTATTATTTTATAATAATAACTATTATTATTGTTATTATTATTATTATTATTATTAATTTAAGAATATTTTTCAACATCCTGAGGAAAAAGGTCTCATATATGTTTTTTGTATCAAGAAAAGTGCACCTGTTATTAGTGAGAATATACTTATTTTAAGGTATTTAGGGGTTCATTGAAGTTAGCTAATTTGACTTGTTTTGGAAAGTCTTGACAAGCCAAATTTTCTTGTTCTATTGGCAGATAATTTTGTTTAGTTCAAGTAAAATACCCCTATTTTTGTATTTTTTCTTTGCTTTAAAACTAGCATTTACTTAATTTAAGAATATTTTAATTGTAATTAATTATTATCTGTGAACGACTCTTGCCGTCGTCGCTCGGGTTCCACTGACCACCCAGGAAGGACATCTCTTTTGCACAGGTTTTGACTTCTTTATTTTGCAATAAAGCTTGGCTGCAGTTCGGATCGCTTTTCAGCTCGTTCCCGGTCTGCTTTTTAGCAGCCGCCGTCGTCCTCGTCCTCGTCTGCTGTTTGTTTCCGCTCTTCATCTGCTGCTGCAGGCTCTCCAACACCTTCTCTCCTCCTTCTCCCCTTTTATACAGTGTGAGGAAATAAGTCAATCGTGAGCCGGTGCACGATCCACGCACCTGAATCAGATTGCGGCATCGCTCCCGGCACGCCCCGGCTCTCCGCTCCGCCGTATTCCCCGCCGCCTTGCTCGTTCGCCGGCTCTGCCTCTCTACAATATTCTTTTATTATTATTATTATTATCATTATTAATTTAAGAATATTTTTCAACATCCTGAGGAAAAATGTCTCGTAATTGTTTTTTGTATCAAGAAAAATGCACCTGTTATTAGTGAGAATATACTTATTTTAAGGTATTTTGGGGTGAATTGTGGTTAGCTAATTTGACTTGTTTTGGAAAGTCTTGACAAGCCAAATGTTCTTGTTCTATTGGCAGATAATTTTGTTTAGTTCAAGTAAAGTACCCCTATTTTTGTATTTTTTCCTTGCTTTAAAACTAGCATTTACTTAATTTAAGAATATTTTAATTGTTATTAATTATTATCTGTGAACGACTCTTGCCGTCGTCGCTCGGGTTCCACTGACCACCCAGGAAGGACATCTCTTTTTCACAGGTTTTGACTTCTTTATTTTGCAATAAAGCTTGGCTGCAGTTCGGATCGCTTTTCAGCTCGTTCCCGGTCTGCTTTTTAGCAGCCGCCGTCGTCCTCGTCCTCGTCTTCTGTTTGTTTCCGGTCTTCATCTGCTGCTGCAGGCTCTCCAACACCTTCTCTCCTCCTTCTCCCCTTTTATACAGTGTGAGGAGATAAGTCAATCGTGAGCCGGTGCGCGATTCACACACCTGAATCAGATTGCGGCATTGCTCCCGGCACGCCCCGCCTCTCCGCTCCGCCGTATTCTCCGCCGCCTTGCTCGTTCGCCGGCTCTGCCTCTCTACAATATTCTTTTATTATTATTATTATTATCATTATTAATTTAAGAATATTTTTCAACATCCTGAGGAAAAAGGTCTCATATATGTTTTTTGTATCAAGTAAAGTGCACCTGTTATTAGTGAGAATATACTTATTTTAAGGTATTTAGGGGTTCATTGAAGTTAGCTAATTTGACTTGTTTTGGATAGTCTTGACAAGCCAAATTTTCTTGTTCTATTGGCAGATAATTTTGTTTAGTTCAAGTAAAGTGCCCCTATTTTTGTATTTTTTCCTTGCTTTAAAACTAGCATTTACTTAATTTAAGAATATTTTAATTGTTATTAATTATTATCTGTGAACGACTCTTGCCGTCGTCGCTCGGGTTCCACTGACCACCCAGGAAGGACATCTCTTTTGCACAGGTTTTGACTTCTTTATTTTGCAATAAAGCTTGGCTGCAGTTCGGATCGCTTTTCAGCTCGTTCCCGGTCTGCTTTTTAGCCGCCGCCGTCGTCCTCGTCCTCGTCTGCTGTTTGTTTCCGCTCTTCATCTGCTGCTGCAGGCTCTCCAACACCTTCTCTCCTCCTTCTCCCCTTTTATGCAGTGTGAGGAGATAAGTCAATCGTGAGCCGGTGCGCGATTCACACACCTGAATCAGATTGCGGCATCGCTCCCGGCACGCCCCGGCTCTCCGCTCCGCCGTATTCTCCGCTGCCTTGCTCGTTCGCCGGCTCTGCCTCTCTACAATATTCTTTTATTATTATTATTATTATCATTATTAATTTAAGAATATTTTTCAACATCCTGAGGAAAAATGTCTCATATATGTTTTTTGTATCAAGAAAAGTGCACCTGTTATTAGTGAGAATATACTTATTTTAAGGTATTTAGGGGTTCATTGAAGTTAGCTAATTTGACTTGTTTTGGATAGTCTTGACAAGCCAAATTTTCTTGTTCTATTGGCAGATAATTTTGTTTAGTTCAAGTAAAGTACCCCTATTTTTGTATTTTTTTCTTTGCTTTAAAACTAGCATTTACTTAATTTAAGAATATTTTAATTGTAATTAATCATTATCTGTGAACGACTCTTGCCGTCGTCGCTCGGGTTCCACTGACCACCCAGGAAGGACATCTCTTTTGCACAGGTTTTGACTTCTTTATTTTGCAATAAAGCTTGGCTGCAGTTCGGATCGCTTTTCAGCTCGTTCCCGGTCTGCTTTTTAGCCGCCGCCGTCGTCCTCGTCCTCGTCCTCGTCTGCTGTTTGTTTCCGCTCTTCATCTGCTGCTGCAGGCTCTCCATCACCTTCTGCCTCTATCTTTCCTCCTTTTCCCCTTTTATACAGTGTGAGGAGATAAGTCAATTGTGTGCCGGTGCGCGATCCACGCACCTGAATCAGATTGCGGCATCACTACCAGCACGCCCCGCCTCTCCGCTCCGCCACATTCTCCGCCTCCTTGCCGCCTTGCTCGTTCGCCGGCTCTGCCTCACTACATTATTATTTTATAATAATAACTATTATTATTGTTATTATTATTATTATTATTAATTTAAGAATATTTTTCAACATCCTGAGGAAAAAGGTCTCATATATGTTTTTGTATCAAGAAAAGTGCACCTGTTATTAGTGAGAATATACTTATTTTAAGGTATTTAGGGGTTCATTGAGGTTAGCTAATTTGACTTGTTTTGGATAGTCTTGACAAGCCAAATTTTCTTGTTCTATTGGCAGATAATTTTGTTTAGTTCAAGTAAAATACCCCTATTTTTGTATTTTTTCCTTGTTTTAAAACTAGCATTTACTTAATTTAAGAATATTTTAATTGTTATTAATTATTATCTGTGAACGACTCTTGCCGTCGTCGCTCGGGTTCCACTGACCACCCAGGAAGGACATCTCTTTTGCACAGGTTTTGACTTCTTTATTTTGCAATAAAGCTTGGCTACAGTTCGGATCGCTTTTCAGCTCGTTCCCGGTCTGCTTTTTAGCCGCCGCCGTCGTCCTCGTCCTCGTCTGCTGTTTGTTTCCGCTCTTCATCTGCTGCTGCAGGCTCTCCAACACCTTCTCTCCTCCTTCTCCCCTTTTATACAGTGTGAGGAAATAAGTCAATCGTGAGCCGGTGCGCGATTCACACACCTGAATCAGATTGCGGCATCGCTCCCGGCACGCCCCGGCTCTCCGCTCCGCCGTATTCTCCGCTGCCTTGCTCGTTCGCCGGCTCTGCCTCTCTACATTATTATTTTATTATTATTATTATTATTAATTTAAGAATATTTTTCAACATCCTGAGGAAAAGGGTCTCATATTTGTTTTTTTTGTATCAAGAAAAGTGCACCTGTTATTAGTGAGAATATACTTATTTTAAGGTATTTTGGGGTTAACTGAGGTTAGCTAATTTGACTTGTTTTGGAAAGTCTTGAGAAGCCAAATTTTCTTGTTCTATTGGCAGATAAGTTTGCTTAGTTCAAGTAAAATACCCCTCATTTTTGTATTTTTTCCCCAGTTTTTTTAACTAGAATTTACTTAATTTAAGAATATTTTAATTATTATTATTATTATTATTTATTATTAATTATTAATTTAAGAATATTTTTCTACATACTAAGAAAAAAGGTCTCATATTTGTTTTTTGCACGTACGCCTTACTTTCGGCTCTGATAACTTTGTGCTGAATACGCTTTGCGCTCTAATGACTTCTGAGCCTCAAATCCCGCGAAAGATTGTCACATCCGATTCCCCTGGGCCCGGCGTGTTCTGGGAAAACTAAAAGAGACGTAAAGGAGAAGGAGGACAAAGGAAGGGACCTGATCCTGATGCAGAAATACTACTCGTCACACAAAATAGGAAAAAAAAAAAAAAACCCGGACATCAGTTTCTCCTCTCATCCTTAAAGCCATATCACATTTTTGCCCCATTTGCCAAGACTCTGTGGTCATATAATAGCCTGAGCGTTTACATTTCCGATGTGAATCAAAGTGGCAGTGAATGGAGTGTGTCGAATAACACACTCCATGTGCAGCATAGTAATGAAGGAGCGCTCTCGCTCTTCCTGCCCATTTATGGCTACGAGCCATATTCCCATCACTTGGATTGAACATCTTTGTTTACTGAGCAAAACATGCATATTTTTGTCTAATGGACTCGCAAAACCCGCATGCGAAGCATCGAGCTGTCAATATTAACATGGAGGCTGGTCCGCCTCTAATTTTTAGCAAAGGATGACATTGAACCGTCACTAAAATAGGTTAAACGTCGGTATTGCTTGGATTTTTCTCTCCCATTAAGAATGCGTGGTGGTCAAGTTAGCTTTGTTCTCAATGGCTATTGTCAGGTTCAAACACTGATGACATATATTAAACAAGACAAGAAGCAAGGAATCAAGCAGAGACAGAATTCAATTTGTCTCAGTTGTCATGCCCTGGTGATCATGTTTTGTTTGGCTATGTTCTGTTTGGTTTTTGCACTCAGTCCCTGCTTTGTTTCCATGACAACCCTTTAGTTTTCACCTGTCCTCATGTCACGCACCTGATTCATTTGGACTCGCGCAGCTGTTGTTAATCACGTCACCTCTATTTAAGCCTGTAGTTGCCAGGCAGTCAGCCTGGCGACATCACCCTCTACACACCCTTGTTATTCATGCTGATGATCCATGCTGCTCTTTTTAATGCTCTTTTCTCGTTCCAAGTAAGTTTTCTTTATTCATGCCATAGTTTGCAAGTTTTGTTTTATCTCCATTGTTTTGCCTTTGTGGTCGTTTTGTTTTCTTAGCCAAGTTTTGAACCTCTGCTGAGAGCGCCTTTCGTTTGTTCTTTTTTTTCTTCTTCTTTTCAATACATGCGTAATCTGTTGAATCGCTTAAACCGCTGAAATCCGAGTCTGAATCCGAGCTAATGTCGCTATATCTTTCTGTTCAATCCGCTTTGTTTGTATTGGCGTCACGCAGTGACGTCACAGGAAAATGGACTGCTGGATTAAAAACAGTTTTCGGGATATTCCATGATGGGTAAAATTTTGAAAAAACTTCGAAAAATAAAATAAGCCTCTGGGAACTGATTTTTATTGGTTTTAAAACCCTTCTGAAATTGTGATATTGTTCCCCTTTAAGATTAAAATCATGTCTATACCTTCACGGCATCTCCGATCCAGTCGCTTTGCACCACGGGAAAACAAATCACACCAAAGTCCACTTTTACAGTGTCATAACACTCTGGCCAAAGATTGCACGCCTCCTTCTTTTATTTGGACTTTCCCTGATTACATGGCAACGGCTGTTTCTAAGGGACAGGGGTCGTAAACAGCCATCGCCTTGGATTACAACAGTTCAAAGAAAAGGTTGTAAAACAGTTCACTGAAAAGGTCCCTGGAGGGGAGTCGGGTCCTGCTTCCTCTTTGCTTTGTAGTTCTCGGGTCAAGACAATGTCTTTCTGTTGTTTACAATACATGAAAGAAACAGAAGATAGGTCTTTATTGTCATTGCACAAGTACAACAAAACTTTGTTTTCAGCACAAACCCGTCCAATATTAGACAAACAAACCGTGTACAGGGTTACAGAACAGGAACGCTGATGGGTCGCCACAAAGCGCCCCGTAAAAGATGGGGAAAAAGGTAAAACGCTGGGGAAGAATGAGTAAAAAAAAATACAATCAAGACTGGGCTCTAAGGAGCCCATTCTGAAGTGGGGAAAAAACCTCCATACATCTTGAGATATCTAGCAACAGAGGGGAGGGAGTGCGGGGTCATGGTGGCAGGCCGCAGCTCTCAGGCGTTGACCATCAATTTCATCATCCCTATGGGATTTGCATCGAGGGTGTTGGATTGGGGGGGGGGACTAGTGACTTGTGCAGTCACTAGTCCAAAGTCAACAACAGGTGTGCGTGCATGAGAGACAAGAAGAGAGTTTTTTGTGTCTTCGGTGCACTGTCCTTCGGGAGAGTCTTGAAGCCAGGGAAACAATCCAAGTTAGAATGTTTTGTATGCGAGTGAAAATTAAATTTGATTTTCACTTTAGAACACCTTCATGTTGCTTTCCATCCTACACAGTGGAGTTGTACAAGCCTACTACTTAGTAGGATTAAAAGACAGCGTTTGTCTGCTCGCCGGGAACTCATTGAAACACAACATTTTGTGATAACTTAGATACAATTATTCTAATAACTCGAAGAAAAAAGGCCCCTATGCTTGTGTTGTTTTCGGCTGTGCGAACCGTTCAAATAACAAAAGGGATAAACGTTTCCTCAAGAGTTCCTCGAGAGGTTCTCACAAAAAAGAAATAAATAAATACATTTGGTCGTTGCTTTGTAAACTTAACACAATTCATTTGAAATGTAGCTGATATTAAAAAGAAGGTTCATAATACTTGTCCGGTTCAAACACTGATGACATCTATTAAACGAGACAAGAAGCAAGGAATTACACAGAGACAGAATTAAATGTGGCTCAGTGAGGAGAGACGCCTTGTACAGTGTCTCAGCAAGCTCTGACAAAAGATTGCACGCCACCACCTTTTATTTGGACCTTCCCTGACCACATGGCAACAGCTGCTTCCAAAGGGACGGGGGTCGTAAATAGCCATAGTCTTTGATTAAAAACAGTTTAAAAGAAAAGGTGGGTTCAAAAAAGAGGTCGTAAGAGAGGTCGTAAGCGAGTTCAAAAAAGAGGTCGTAAAAGAGTTCAAAAAAGAGGTCGTTACAGAGTTAACAAAAAGAGGTTCGTAAGAAGTTTAAAAAAAAGGTCGTAAAAGAGTTCAAAAAAGAGGTCGTTACAGAGTTAACAAAAAGAGGTTCGTAAGGAGTTTAAAAAAAAGGTCATAAAAGAGTTCAAAAAAGAGGTCGTTACAGAGTTAACAAAAAGAGGTTCGTAAGGAGTTTAAAAAAAAGGTCGTAAAAGAGTTCAAAAAAGATGTCGTAAAAGAGTTCAAAAAAGGGGTTTGTAAAAGAGTTAAAAAAAAGTTTTTTTGACATGTTCAGATCCTTCCTGTTGGGCTAAAACAAGTATTTTCTGTTGATTCAACTGTGTGAACTGTTCAAATCCCGAAAAGGATAAACGTTTCCTCAAGAGTTCCTCGAGAGGTTCTCACAAAAAAAGAAATACATAAATACATTTGGTCTTTGCTTTGTAAACTTAACACAATTCATTTGAAATGTAGCTGATATTAAAAAGAAGGTTCATAATACTTGTCCGGTTCAAACACTGATGACATCTATTAAACGAGACAAGAAGCAAGGAATTACACAGAGACAGAATTAAATTTGGCTCAGTGAGGAGAGACGCCTTGTACAGTGTCTCAGCAAGCTCTGACAAAAGATTGCACGCCACCACCTTTTATTTGGACCTTCCCTGACCACATGGCAACAGCTGCTTCCAAAGGGACGGGGGTCGTAAATAGCCATAGTCTTTGATTAAAAACAGTTTAAAAGAAAAGGTGGGTTCAAAAAAGAGGTCGTAAGAGAGGTCGTAAAAGAGTTCAAAAAAGAGGTCGTTACAGAGTTAACAAAAAGAGGTTCGTAAGAAGTTTAAAAAAAAGGTCGTAAAAGAGTTCAAAAAAGAGGTCGTTACAGAGTTAACAAAAAGAGGTTCGTAAGGAGTTTAAAAAAAAGGTCATAAAAGAGTTCAAAAAAGAGGTCGTTACAGAGTTAACAAAAAGAGGTTCGTAAGAAGTTTAAAAAAAAGGTCGTAAAAGAGGTCGTTACAGAGTTAACAAAAAGAGGTTCGTAAGGAGTTTAAAAAAAAGGTCATAAAAGAGTTCAAAAAAGAGGTCGTTACAGAGGTAACAAAAAGAGGTTCGTAAGGATAAAAAAAAAGGTCGTAAAAGTGTTCAAAAAAGATGTCGTAAAAGAGTTCAAAAAAGGGGTTTGTAAAAGAGTTAAAAAAATAGTTTTTTTGACATGTTCAGATCCTTCCTGTTGGGCTAAAACAAGTATTTTCTGTTGATTCAACTGTGTGAACTGTTCAAATCACGAAAAGGATAAACGTTTCCTCAAGAGTTCCTCGAGAGGTTCTCACAAAAAAAGAAATACATAAATACATTTGGTATTTGCTTTGTAGACTTAACACAATTCATTTGAAATGTAGCTGATATTAAAAAGAAGGCTCATAATACTTGTCAGGTTCAAACACTGATGACATCTATTAAACGAGACAAGAAGCAAGGAATTAAACAGAGACAGAATTAAATTTGGCTCAGTGAAGAGAGACGCTTGGACACTGTACCCTTGCACAGTGTCTCAGCAAGCTCTGACAAAAGATTGCACGCCACCTCCTTTTATTTGGACTTTCCCTGACCACATGGCAACAGCTGCTTCCAAAGGGACTGGGGTCATAAACAGCCATCGCCTTTGATTAAAAACAGTTTTAAAAAAAAAGGTGGGTTCAAAAAAGAGGTCGTAAGAGAGTTAAAAAAAGAGGTCATAACAGAGTTAATAAAAAGAGGTTCGTAAGGAGTTAAAAAAAGAGGTTTGTAAAAGAGTAAAAAAAAGAGGTGTTTTGAACATGTTCAGATCCTGCCTTTTGGGCTAAAACAATAATTTTCTGTTGATTACAATTCATGAAAGAAACAGAACACCTTCATGTTGCTTCCCCCCCTACACAGTGGAGTTTTGACAAGCCTTTTTTTTATTAGCTTCAAAGACCGCATTTCAACACAAAGTATTAGATACAATAATTCTAACAATTATTTCTACATTGCTAATGTGTCTCTTTTATACAGCCATCTTTAATGAGGGTTCAAATTTGGAATGGATTGAGGTCAGCCCAAAAACCGGAGACTGCACAGTTTGTACATTGATAAAACAAAAAGGGATATTGTTTCATCACAAAAACAGCACAGCGCGTCAATGCTAATCTTGTATTTTAGCAGGGTGACCTCTCTTGCTTCGTTTCTGGGTAAATATTTTCTTGGCAAGAGTTTCCAGTCTACATCCTCCTATTCCAGTAAAAAGGTTTGAACACAATATGCCTTTGTAAGAAATTCCCTTAAACACATATTTGATGCTTTATCACTCCATAGAGAGCATGTATTACCAAGAAATAAATCATTGGGACAAAAATGCGGGATGTTACAATTTTGACCCTGAGGAGCAGAGATGTAACCTTCTAGCACCTTCTGGTGTTGCATCAAATACAACGAGGCGTAACAACAGACTGGGCAACATCCTACAAAACCTAAAACCAGTGAAGTTGGCACGTATATAAAAACAGAATACAATGATTTGCAAATCATTTTCAACTTATATTCAATTGAATTGACTGCAACTACAATATAATTTTAATGTTCCAACTGAGAAACACATTTTTTTTTTTGTGCAAATAATCATTAACTTGGAATTGAATAGCAGCAACACATTGCAAAAAAGTTGGCACAGAGACATGTAACAGACTCATGCCCTTGTGTGGGTTCCCAGGACCATCAAGGAAGGACATTGCTTGAGCAGGTGTTGACATCTTTATTTTTTCAATAAAGAAAATCTTTTTCTGGTAACTTTTCAGTTGCCCGCGTCGTCTCCCACGCGCTGCGTCTTCTGGTTCTCGTTCCTCTCCCTCCTCTCCTGCTGCTGATCCCCTTTTATACAGCGGGATGAGATTTATTAATAAGTGTCCAGGTGCGCGACCCCCGCATCTGATCTCGAATGCGGCGTCGCTGCCGCTCGACGTCCATGCCTCCATCCTGGACCGCCAGCCCCGCCTATCCACAGGGCATTTTTACCACTGTGTAACATGGCCTTTCCTTTTAACAACACTCAGTAAACGTTTGGGAACTGAGGAAACCAATTTTTGAAGCTTTTAAGGTAAAATTATTTCCCCTTCTTGCTTGATGTACAGCTTAAGTTGTTCAACAGTCCGGGGTCTCTGTTGTGGTATTTCAGGCGTCATATCGCACCACACATTTTCAATGGGAGATAGTTCTGGACTACAATCAGGCCAGTCTAGTACCCGCACTCTTTTACTATAAAGCCATGCTGTTGTAACACGTGGCTTGCAATTGTCTGGCTGAAATAAGCAGGGGCGTCCATGATAACATTGTTTGGAGGGCATGTGGTGATATCCTTTACACACTGATGTCGCTTCTTGATACAGGTCCGTAATATCATCGCTTACCTGCATTGATTTCTTCAGATTCTCTGAACCTTTTGATTATATTACGGACCGTAGATGGTAAATGCTAGTGCCATTATCTTGACATAATGATATGCATTTTTTTTTTTTCATGCTTGAAATAAGAAATGATTACTTTAAGAAAGTAGTTTTATACTTGTGAGTGTTGATGACACAGCTTTTCAACAGTTGATATTCTAGTTTCAAGCATGTTTTACTCAATATAGGTCATCAAATCTCAGCAACAAGCTGTAATATCTTACTGAGATCATTTAGGACCAAAACCCTTAAAACAAGTAAAACACTAACATGAAATCTGCTTAGTTGGAAGAATTACCTTATCAGACAGAAAATAAACAAATATCACCCTTATTTGACATATTTAATCTTACTTAGATTTCAGTTTTTGCAGTGTAGCTGGTTGAGAAATGTTCTTAAACTGTTCAACAAGTTACTCACGCATTTGTTCACAAAGTGGTGAACCTCGCTCCGTCCTTGTTTGTGAATGACTGAGCATTTCATGGAAGCTGCTTTTATACCCAATCATGACACCCACCTGTTCCCAATTAGCCTGTTCACCTGTGGGACGTTCCAAATAGGTGTGTGGTAAGCATTCCTCAACTTTCTCAGTCTTTTTTGCCACTTGTGCACAGACAATATCATTTTAATGTTCCAACTGAGAAACATATTTTTTTTGTTGCAAATAATCATTAACTTAGAATTTAATAGCAGCAACACATTGCAAAAGAGTTGGCACAGGGACATGTAACAGACTCATGCCCTCGTGTGGGTTCCCAGGACCATCAAGGAAGGACATTGCTTGAGCAGGTGTAGACTTCATTATTTTTCAATAAAGAAAATCTTTTTCTGGTAACTTTTCAGTCGCTTGCGTCGTCTCCCTCTCGCTCTCGCTCTCTTCCGTGTTGCATGTGCTGCGTCTTCTGGCTCTCGTTCCTCTCGAGAGGAACGAGAGCAAAGTGGCAGTCTTTTTTCCACTTGTGCCAGCTTTTTTGAAACATGGTGCAGGCCTCCAATTCCAAATGAGCGAATATTTGCAAAAATTACAGTTTTCCAGTTTAAACGGCCTACCCACACCCAACATTTCAGATTTAAACCCCAGGTCCATCATTTGACTGGCAAACACGATAGTCCAGGATATCAGTCACCTACTACACCAATATAGAATTGCACTACCATCAGGGTGCAGGTACATAACCATAAAATTCTGGAGTGCCCGCAGAGAAACAGCCCCAGAGCATGATTGACCCCCCACCATGCTTAACAGTAGGAAAGGTGTTCTTCTCTTTGTAAGCTTCATTTTTTTCTCCTCCAGACATAACGTTGATTCATAGGCCCAAAGAGTTCCAGTTTTGTCTCATCACTCCATAAAACAGTTTCCCAAAACCTTTGGGGTTTGTCCAGATTATTTTTGGCATACTGGAGTCTATTTTTTCTTGTGCCTGGTAGTCAGAAGTGGGGTGCGCCTGGGAGTTCTGGCATGGAGGCCTTCATCTCGTAGTGCGCGCCTTATTGTCTGGGACGAAACCTGCGTTCCCCCCTCTGCAATGTCCTGTTGTAGTTCCTCAGCTGTTACCCGGGGGTTTTTTCACCACTGTACGCTTCAAATACAGGACGGCAGTTGCACACAACATCCTCTTTCTACCACACCCAAGTAGTGTTTGCACTGTGCTTTTAGCTTTAAACTTGCGAATTATCAATCAATCAATCAATCAATGTTTACTTATATAGCCCTAAATCACTAGTGTCTCAAAGGGCTGCACAAACCACTACGACATCCTCGGTAGGCCCACATAAGGGCAAGGAAAACTCACACCCAGTGGGACATCGGTGACAATAATGACCCAGTGGGACGTCGGTGACAATGATGACTATGAGAACATGATACTGTGATACTGATGATACTGATGACTATGAGAACATATGAGAACATGATACTGTGAAAGATCAATCCATAATGGATCCAACACAGTCGCGAGAGTCCAGTCCAAAGCGGATCCAACACAGCAGCGAGAGTCCCGTTCACAGCGGAGCCAGTAGGAAACCATCCCAAGCGGAGGCTGATCAGCAGCGCAGAGATGTCCCCAGCCGATACACAGGCGAGCAGTACATGGCCACCGGATCGGACCGGACTCCCTCCACAAAGGAGAGTGGGACATAGAAGAAAAAGAAGAGAAACGGCAGATCAACTGGTCTAAAAAGGGAGTCTATTTAAAGGCTAGAGTATACAAATGAGTTTTAAGGTGAGACTTAAATGCTTCTACTGAATTATGCTCCCAACTGTGTCTCTTGGAATGTGTAATGTCTTTGCTATTTTCTTATATCCGTATCCTTTATTGTGAAGAGAAATGACCTCCTCTCTTAACTTCTTTGACCACTCCCTGGACTTCACCATGTTGCAAATACACCATTGACCATCTACAAGAAGCTGAGCGTCACAGTCTTTTTCAATCAGTTTAATTGTTGCTCGTTATGGTTCTAATCACATCTACAGGTGTTTTCAGCACCTGAATGAAAAGACCTTATTCAAATTCTGTTCTTAAGAGTTATGATCTTCAAGGGGTTGAATAATTTTGTCAATGAGATATTAAGAAAAATGTCCTTTTTTGGTATTTTGTATAATACAGTGTTACAATTTAAGTTGCATTTGTCTATTCGTCACATCTTTATTTGATATGACTATAAACCAAATACGGAATAAATGTCCAACTTGCTAAAACACCACAATTGTGTGGGGGTTGAATAATTTTGATCACAACTGTATAATACCGGCGGGCCAGCTCGAATGTTAAATTGATATTGCCTCAAGGGCCAAATGAAATTACACGGCGGGCCAAATTTGGCCCACAGGCCAGAGTTTGACACCCATGGTTTACACAATGTGCCAACTTCACTGGTTTTGGGGTTTGTAAATAATAGATCATTTTCATTCAATATCTGACTAAAATGTAATGACTTGTCATTCAAAAGCTGAATGAAAAACTCTGCTAAAGTTAGCCACCTCGCTGTTGAGGCGACCACCGACGCCACAAAACAAAAAGTTTGAGATCGATCGGTAAAATGAAGGCTGTTTTCGCAAAAGGCAAAAGCCACATCATTAGTGTTGCTGATGGTTTCTTTTGACAGTCGGTGTCAAAAACATGCACCGAGCAGGATGAATAAGTGAAATGAGGAGCACACACCGGAGGCGTAACCTCGGCGAGGCTTTCACCTTAATGTTAATCTCCTTCATGAATTTTTCACCTCTTCATTAAGGTTTCCGGCCGTTAAAAGCGCGTCAAATGGAATGACTGATGCCGAGTTGAAATGGCGCCGCACCACGTTCCCTCATTTGCATAGATAGATGAGCCGCTTGATAAACTCAGCCTCGGGGCACGAAACTTGAAGCCATTTGTTGTCGCCTGAAGCAGTGAAGCTGGAATATAAACTAGGGGGGTCATGTAAAGAAGAAGCAATTGATTTTTTTTCTTGGTGGAATAGCAACGCATTCTGTTCTGAACCATATTAGAACCACATACAGAAAACTGGCCCGTTTTTACTTTGATTTCAAAGACAATACAACCAATTGGAGGTCAATATATGGTAAGACTTTGACGATATTATATAAAGAAAAAAAGGACACCCTACATCCAATTTTTTTAATTTGTCTCATTAAATCAAGCATCGCGGTTGGAGTTTCCGCCCTGAGATGGGTAGGTTCTGAGTTCAAACCCCGGCCGAGTCATACCAAAGACTATTGAAATGGGACTCATTACCTTCCTGCTTATCACTCAGCATCAAGAGTTGGAATTAGGGGTTAAATCAACAAAAAATGATTCCCGGGCGCGGCCACCGCTGCCGCTCACTGCTCCCCTCACCTCCCAGGGGGTGAGCAAGGGCGATGGGTCAAATGCAGAGAATAATTTCGCCACACACCTTGAGGGTGTGTGACCATCATTGGTACTTTAACTTTGACTTAATTATTCCTGCAAAAAATAATAAATTTTAGCTGTGTACCAATAAAAACTAGTTACGGTTAACACGATAATAACACCCATCCATCCATTTTCTACCGCTTATTCCCTTTCGGGGTCGCGGGGGGCGCTGGCGCCTATCTCAGCTACAATCGGGCGGAAGGCAGGGTACACTCTGGACAAGTCGCCAACACGTTAACTATAAATTTACATAGTGACGCATAATTCCCCATTAGAAATAATAAAATAAACATATATATATATATATATATATATATATATATATATATATATATATATATATATATATATATATATATATATATATATATATATATATATATATATATATATATATATATATATGGAGAGGCGGAACCGGCGAACGAGCAGTGGGGCAGGGCACGCCGGAGTCTGGCCCAAGATGGCGGCGAGGAGGCGGGGACGGCGACCGAGCGGAGAGGCGGGGCGTGCGAGTTCAGGTGCGTGGATCGCGCCCCTGTACGCAATCGGTGAATCTCCTCTCGCTGTATAAAGGGGCAGCAGCAGAGGAGGGTGAGGCAGAAGGAGTTGGAGAGCCTGCAGCAGTGGATGAGAAGCGAAAGCGACAGAGAGCAAGACTCAGACGAGGACGACCACGGGGACGGCTGAAGAGCAAGACGGAGGAGCGAGCAGTGGGAGTGACGACGGCACAAAAGACTTTCTTTATTTGAAAAAATAAACAAGAGTCAAACCTGAAAAAAGGATGTGCTTCCTTGGTGGTCCATGGAACCCGCACGACGGCAAGAGTCCATCACAATATATATATGTATATATATATATCAATCAATCAATCAATGTTTATTTATATAGCCCCTAATCACAAATGTCTCAAAGGACTGCACAAATCATTACGACTACAACATCCTCGGAAGAACCCACAAAAGGGCAAGGAAAACTCACACCCAGTGGGCAGGGAGAATTCACATCCAGTGGGACGCCAGTGACAATGCTGACTATGAGAAACCTTGGAGAGGACCTCAGATGTGGGCAACCCCCCCCCCACTAGGGGACCGAAAGCAATGGATGTCGAGCGGGTCTAACATGATACTGTGAAAGTTCAATCCATAGTGGCTCCAAGACAGCAGTGAGAGTCCCGTCCACAGGAAACCATCTCAAGCGGATCAGCAGCGTAGAGATGTCCCCAACCGATACAGGCGAGCGGTCCATCCTGGGTCCCGACGAGCGGTCCATCCTGGGTCTCGACTCTGGACAGTCAGTACTTCATCCATGGTCATCGGACCGGACCCCCTCCACAAGGGAGGGGGGGACATAGGAGAAAGAAAAGAAGCGGCAGATCAACTGGTCTAAAAAGGAGGTCTATTTAAAGGCTAGAGTATACAGATGAGTTTTAAGATGAGACTTAAATGCTTCTATATATATATATATATATATATATATATATAGAGAGAGAGAGAGAGAGAGAGAGAGAGAGAGAGCCCTAAATCACAAGTGTCTCAAAGGGCTGCACAAGCCACAATAGCATCCTCGATTCAGAGCCCACATAAGGGCAAGGAAAAACTCACAACCCAGAGGGATGTCAACGTGAATGATTATGAGAAACCTTGGAGAGGACCGCAGATGTAGCTTTGTCATGAAGCTGGCTGTGGTGCATTCTTTTTGACATCACTTCCGGTGTGGGGCGCGGTCTTCCTGGCATCACTTCCTCTCCGAACTCAGTTTGTAAACAATCAATGAGTCCATACAAAGCTGAGTGCCGTAGATTCGAGAAATACATGGCGCACTTTACCATGAATTAGTTAACGTGGACCCCGACTTAAACAAGTTGAAAAACCTATTCAGGTGTTACCATTAAGTGGTCAATTGTACAGAATATTTACTTGTGGGGAGGGGCGTGGCCTGCGGACTTGCAGCGAAGCAGAGTGGGTCAGGATCGGCTTAGAGATCAGCGACAGGTGCGTAGATTGTTATGATCCGCCTCCCGGATCATATATGGTTTTGGGTTTTGAGTCTTTTGTGTCTCTTGTTTATTTTTTCACTTTTTTGATTCTTAGTTTTTGCACTTCCTTGTTTGTTGTTGTCACCATGGTGTCTGATTTGTCCCACCTGCCTTTGTTAGCACACCTACTTTTCATTAGAGACTCTATTTAACCGGCCTGTTTCGGAAAGTTTAATCACATTACGCTTATACTGGCTCACCTGCACTGGCTTCCTGTGCACTTAAGATGTGACTTTAAGGTTTTACTACTTACGTATAAAATACTACACGGTCTAGCTCCATCCTATCTTGCCGATTGTATTGTACCATATGTCCCGGCAAGAAATCTGCGTTCAAAGGACTCCGGCTTATTAGTGATTCCCAAAGCCCAAAAAAAGTCTGCGGGCTATGGAGCATTTTTAAATCGGGCTCCAGTACTCTGGAATGCCCTCCCTCAATAGAAGCATTTAAGTCTCACCTTAAAACTCATTTGTATACTCTAGCCTTCAAATAGACTCCCTTTTTGGACCAGTTGATCTGCCGTTTCTTTTCTTTTTCTCCTATGTCCCACTCTCCCTTGTGGAGGGGGTTCGGTCCGTTGGCCATGGATGACGTAGTGGCTGTCCAGAGTCGGGACCCAGGAGGGACCGCTTGCTTGTTTATCGGCTTGGGACATCTCTGCGCTGCTGATCCGCATCCGCTTGGGTTGTTGTCCTGCTGGCTCCGCTGTGGATGGGACTCTTGCTGCTGTGTTGGATCCGCTTTGGACTGGACTCTCGCGGCTGTGTTGGGTCCACTATGGATTGAACTTTCACAGTATCATGTTAGACCCGCTCGACATCCATTGCTTTCGTCCTCTCCAAGGTTCTCATAGTCATCATTGTCACCGACGTCCCACTGGGTGTGAGTTTTCCTTGCCCTTAAGTGGGCCTACCGAGGATGCCGTAGTGCTTTGTGTTGTGATTTGTGCAGCCCTTTGAGACACTAGTGATTTAGGGCTATACAAGTAAACATTGATTGATTGATTGATTCACTCGTCCTTGTCTCGTCGGGTTTGCTACACGCAATCGGTTACTTCGTGGACTCCCTACTCTGGTAAAACTCTGTTTTGGTACTCGCTAGCTTCCACGCTTAGCCTCTCGTGTTTTCTAGCTCATATGCTAGTGCTTTGTTTTTCCTGTCGTGCCTCGAGCAAATATTCTGTTTTTTTTCCCTAGCTCACACGCTAGTAGCTCTTGGTTTGCCTTTTTGCCTTAGCACCAGTGTTTTTGTTCTGAGCCTGTTTTTAACTTTAATAAATCTTTAATTCTTACCTGTACGCTGTGTCCGAGCCCCGAACTGCACCTTGAAAGAAGCACCATTCGCATCACAATGCCACGAAGACGCAACATAGATGGCCCAGCTGGACACATTTATCTAATCACCTGTTGCTCTGTTAAAGGCAGCAGCCGGGAAGCACGAGCGAGAGTGAGACTGCGACAGACAATTGCAGAAAAGCACGAGAGTTATTGAAAAAGAAACAAAATCAGAAATCCGTCAAGACTGTCATGTTTGTATTGAGTGGGCCGAAGACCTCCACAGTACTGTAATGTGTAATCTACTAATAAAAGTTTCAATAAATCAATCAAACAAAAACCTGTGTAAAAAATTTTCCGAGGAGGGGGACCTTAAACGATGTTTTAGTGTGGCTAAAACGGGGCTTAGGCTAAATAATTATTCGTAGAAGGGGTTATCCGACTTAGTGTGGACATAACCTAATCAAAAACAGTAATCAGAAATGACCCCCTGAAACAAGGAAAAAAAAGTAGACCAGTGACTTTGTTTGTGCCTTTCACTCAGCCTGGCATTGTGATGGAAATGAGTTTGGTAGAGCTCCATTGAAGTGGAAAGGTAAATATTTGCATGACTTTCACAAGTGTGCGCTACGTTGCATCCTCCCATTAGCCTGTGTCATCACGCTGAGCGTCCCCCGGCGGCCTGCTGTGATTGGTCTACAGCTCAATGCCCGCCTAAGCCCAACTCAGCGTCATTACTGGCCAATCGGCTCGTGGTCTGTCCGTTACACCCAGGGGAATAAATCCTCTTTGTGAGAGTTTTGATATGACCGCAAAAACCCTGGCGGTCGATCACATGCAGTAAGTGAGCCCGATTTGATTTTCATTGAGCGGCGAGGTGGCGTTTCACCCGCTTCCATTTTCTCCCGGTGTGTTGTTTTGTTTTCATGACGGATAATTAAAGCCCTCCGTCGCCTGCCATCGGTGAAATGTCTGGAAACTCAGTTGAAATGCTTGACAATTGATTTGTTCGGCCCACAAACTCAAGTACGAGACTGTAGCGGATGAATGTGAGAGGAATTGAACCCAATCATGAAAGCTGTGTGTATATTCAGTTTGCACACTATTGCTTGGATTTTAATGATGTCACGTCCAGCTAATTAAATATCCGTGATGGTCAAACAGGGTCTGTTCTCAATGGGTACTAGGCGCCATTTAGCCTTTGGGACCGTGCGACAAGGGGTGGCACTTTCCTGACTTCCGCGGTGCTTTTTTGTGAACTTCTGGATCTGCTCTTTGGCCATGGAGACCAGCTGCTGGGTCTCTGCCACACCAGAGTCCGTTTGGAGCGACTGGAGGAGATAAGAGACAGGACCGTGGAGCTAGCACCGAGCGCCGGGACGGAACAAGCTTCAATGTCTTGGCTGAATGAGAGTGTATCGGACACCTCGGTCTCCTTAGACGTATCCTCGCTCAACCATGCGGACTGGACACTGGCCGAGAGTTAGTGGGCGGCCGAGGGTGGAGTCGGCTCTCTGGGTTGCTTTGTTGTGTATAATCCTGTCTCTTTTCTCAATGGGTGCTAGGCGCCCTTTAGCCTTTGGGACTGTGCGACAAGGGGTGGCACTTTCTAGACTCCTGCTGTGCTTTTTGTGAACTTCCAGGAGCTCTTTGGCCATAGAGACCAGCTGCTGGGTCTCTGCCACACCAGAGTCCGTTTGGAGAGACTGCAAGAGTTGCGGATGAAGAAACAGCATCCTTGCTCATCTATGCGGACTAGACACTGGCCGAGAGTTAGTGGGCGCACGAGGGTGGACTCGGCTCTCTTGGTTGCTTTGTTGGGTCTGCTCCTGTCTCTGCAAGCAGCGTCTGTTCTCAATGGGTACTAGGCGCCCTTTAGCCTTTGGGACTGTGCGACAAGGGGTGGCACTTTCCTGACTTCTGCTGTGCTTTTTGTGAACTTCCAGGAGCTCTTTGGCCATGGAGACCAGCTGCTGGGTCTCTGCCACACCACAGTCCGTTTGGAGTGACTGCGGAGCCAGCGATGAGCGTCGAGCGCCGGGACGGAACAAGCTTCACAGTGTCTTGGCTGAATGAGCGTGTATCGGACACCTCGGTCTCCTTAGACGTATCCTCGCTCATCCACGCGGACTGGACACTGACCGAGAGTTAGTGGGCGGCCGAGGGTTGAGTGGGCTCTCTGGGTTGCTTTGTCGTGTCTACTCCTGTCTCTGCAAACAGCGTCTGTTCTCAATGGGTACTCGGCGCCATTTAGCCTTTGGGACTGTGCGACAAGGGGTGGCACTTTCTTGACTTCTGCGGTGCTTTTTTATGAACTTCTGGGAGCTCTTTGGCCATGGAGACCAGCTGCTGGGTGTCTGCCACACCACAGTCCGTTTGGAGAGACTGGAGGAGAAAGAGACAGGACTGCGGAGCCAGCGATGAGCGCCGGGACAGAACAAGCTTCACAGTGTCTTGGCTGAATGAGTGTGTATCGGACACATCGGTCTCCTTAGACGCATCCTCGCTCATCCATGCGGATGGACGTTGGCCAAGAGTTAGTGGGTGGCCAAGGGTGGAGTCCGCTCTCTTGGTTGCTTTGTTGGGTCTGCTCCTGTCTCTGCAAGCAGTGTCTGTTCTCAATGGGTACTAGGCGCCATTTTGTGAACTTCCTGATCTCCCTCCCGGGGGCTCTTTGGCCATGGAGACCAGCTGCTAGGTCTCTGCCACACTAGAGTATGTTTGGAGGGACTGGAAGAGATGTGGATGAAGAGACAGGGCCGCGGAGCTTCGCTTAGCGCTGAGGAACGGAACAAGCTTCACAGTGTCATGGCTGAATAAGCGTGTATCGGACACCTCATTCTCCTTAGACGCATCCTCGCTCAACCATGCTGACTAGACACTGGCCGAGAATTAGTGGGCGGCTAAGGGGGGAGTCGGCTCTCTTGGTTGCTTTGTTGGGTCTGCTCCTGTCTCTGCAAGCAGTGTCTGTTCTCAATGGGTACTAGGCGCCATTTAGCCTTTGGGACTGTGCAACAAGGGGTGGCACTTTCCTGACTTCAGCTGTGTTTTTTGTGAACTTCCAGGAGCTCTTTGGCCATGGAGACCAGCTGCTGGGTCTCTGCCACACCGTAGTCCGTTTGGAGAGACTGGAGGAGATGCGGATGAAGAGACAGGGTTTCAGAGATAGCGATGAGCGCCGAGCGCCGGGCCGGAACAAGCTTCACAGTTTCTTTGTTGAATGAGCGTGTATCGGACACCACGGTCTCCTTAGACGCATCCTCGTTCATCCATGTGGACTGGACACTGGCCGAGAGTTAGTGGGCGGGCGAGGGTGGAGTCGGCTCTCTGGGTTGCTTTGTTGTGTCTGCTCCTGTCTCTGCAAGCAGCGTCTGATCTCCATCGGTACTAGGCACCATTTAGCCTTTGGGACTGTGCGACAAGGGGTGGCATTTTCATTACTTCTGCGGTGCATTTTTGTGGACTTCAGGATCTCCCTCCCGGGGGCTCTTTGGCCATGGAAACCAGCTGCTGGGTCTCTGCCACACCAGAGTCCGTTTGGAGAGACTGCAAGAGATGCGGATGAAGAGACAGCATCCTCGCTCATCCATGCGGACTGAACACTGGCCGAGAGTTAGTGGGCGCCCGAGGGTTGAGTCGGCTCTCTTGGTTGCTTTGTTGGGTCTGCTCCTGTCTCTGCAAACAGTGTCTGTTCTCAATGGGTACTAGGCGCCATTTAGCCTTTGGGACTGTGCAACAAGGGGTGGCACTTTCCTGACTTCAGCTGTGTTTTTTGTGAACTTCCAGGAGCTCTTTGGCCATGGAGACCAGCTGCTGGGTCTCTGCCACACCGTAGTCCGTTTGGAGAGACTGGAGGAGATGCGGATGAAGAGACAGGGTTTCAGAGATAGCGATGAGCGCCGAGCGCCGGGCCGGAACAAGCTTCACAGTTTCTTTGTTGAATGAGCGTGTATCGGACACCACGGTCTCCTTAGACGCATCCTCGTTCATCCATGTGGACTGGACACTGGCCGAGAGTTAGTGGGCGGGCGAGGGTGGAGTCGGCTCTCTGGGTTGCTTTGTTGTGTCTGCTCCTGTCTCTGCAAGCAGCGTCTGATCTCCATCGGTACTAGGCACCATTTAGCCTTTGGGACTGTGCGACAAGGGGTGGCATTTTCATTACTTCTGCGGTGCATTTTTGTGGACTTCAGGATCTCCCTCCCGGGGGCTCTTTGGCCATGGAAACCAGCTGCTGGGTCTCTGCCACACCAGAGTCCGTTTGGAGAGACTGCAAGAGATGCGGATGAAGAGACAGCATCCTCGCTCATCCATGCGGACTGAACACTGGCCGAGAGTTAGTGGGCGCCCGAGGGTTGAGTCGGCTCTCTTGGTTGCTTTGTTGGGTCTGCTCCTGTCTATGCAAGCAGTGTCTGTTCTCAATGGGTACTAGGCGCCATTTAGCCTTTGGGAATGTGCGACAAGGGGTGATATTTTTGTGACTTCTGCTGTGCTTTTTTGTGGACTTCCGGATCTGCCTCCTGGGGGTAGTACTCTTTGGCCATGGAGACCAGCTGCTGGGTCTCTGCCACACCAGAGTCCATTCGGAGAGACTGCAAGAGATGCGGATAAAGAGACAGCATCCTCGCTCATCCATGCGGACTGAACACTGGCCGAGAGTTAGTGGGCGCCCGAGGGTGGAGTATGCTCTCTTGGTTGCTTTGTTGGGTCTGCTCCTGTCTCTGCAAGCAGTGTCTGTTCTCAATGGGTACTAGGCGCCATTTAGCCTTTGGGACTGTGCGACAAGGGGTGGCACATACTAGACTCCTGCTGTGCTTTTTTGTGAACTTCCGGGAGCTCTTTGGCCATGGAGATCAGCTGATGGGTCTCTGCCACAACCAGAGTCCGTTTGGAGAGACTGGAGGAGATGCAGATGAAGAGACAGGGCTGCGGAGCTAGCGCCGAGCGCCGGGACGGAACAAGCTTCACAGTGTCTTGGCTGAATGAGCGTGTATCGGACACCTCGGGCTCCTTAGACGCATCCTTGCTCATACATGCGGACTGGACACTGGCCGAGTTGTGTGTGTTTATTGGGATAAGGTAAACATTTATTCAGTATTTTACCATAAAAGTGTTTGTGAGACATTGAAAGGCACAAAATGCAACGGGTCCATCATAACCCCAAACACTGAGTAACAACAATATGAACATTACACATATGACGTAAGGACTGGTTAGTATCAGAATGGGTGGCCGTGCATTGCTGCCGCCCGCCACTTTCGCCCGTTACAAGGTCACCGCCACGAGTGCTCAAATGCATGCTGATGAACGACGTCCTTATGTTCCGGCGTCATCGTCAAGCGCTTCTCGCGGTGAAATGCTTGTCCCTCCCCTGTCTTAGATATCATTGTTTAAATTTGGAATATTGAATCGCCCTGGAAGCGCAATCAAGCCAAGGGAAGGGCGGGAGATAACGCACACGTCATTATTTGCCGAGTGCGATAGGCCTGGCTAATGTCTTTACACTGGCATCTTGAGGTGAAAGCTCTTGTGGTCCAATCCCGTGCAGATGGCGGTATCAACCAGCGAGCTGGAGGCGCTAATCACATGCCATTCACAGAAATGACATTCAGAAAGACCACTTCTCCTTGGCTGCCAAAACTGCGGCTGATTACGAATGAACCTAGCTTTGCAGTTCATTAGCATATACAGAGTTCTTAAGCAAAAAAAACAAACGATAAACGCCATTCCGTCCAACTTCAGCGCTCATGTTCGTCCGCTTCGTTTCTGTTTTCACCTTATACATACACATGTATACCCACACACACACTTATATAAACACTTACAACCACACACACACTTAAATATACAGTGGGGCAAGAAAGTATTTATTCAGCCATCGATTGTGCAAGTTCTCCCCTTTAAAATGATGACAGAGGTCTGTAATTTTCATCATAGGTACACTTCAACTGGGAGAGACAGAATGTGACAAAAAAATCCAGGAATTCACATTGTAGGAATTTTAAAGAATTTATTTGTAAATTATGGTGGAAAATAATTCAAAGCTCTCACTGATGGAAGGAGGTTTTGGCTCAAAATCTCACGATACATGGCCCTATTCATTCTTTCCTTAACACGGATCAATCGTCCTGTCCCCTTAGCAGAAAAACAGCCCCAAAGCATGATGTTTCCACCCCCATGCTTCACAGTAGGTATGGTGTTCTTGGGATGCAACTCAGTATTCTTCTTCCTCCAAACACGTTGAGTTGAGTTTATACCAAAATGGATACATGGACGATACAGCAGAGGATTGGGAGAATGTCATGTGGTCAGATGAAACCAAATTGGAACTTTTTGGTACAAACTCAACTCGTCATTTTTGGAGGAAGAAGAATGCTGAGTTGGATCCCAAGAACACCATACCAGTGTTTGACACTGATGACATCTATTAAACAGACGAGACGCAAGGAATCACGCAGGGACAGAGTTCAATTTGGCTCATGAGGAGAACGCATGGAGCTGCACACTTAGTCACTGTCTCGCCCTACGCTCTAAGGTACAGCTCCCACGTCCCTCTATTTATTCAGGAGTTTCCCAGTCAACATCACTGAGGCCGCTTCTAAAAAGATTGGTCACATATATCATGCAAAGCAGGTCCAGGACGCACAATACGTGACGGAATGTGCTGGGGGCCTTGTGATTTCGCCTTGTCTCTGCTTCATCTGCGTGCTGTCGTCTTATCTTCGTTGAGTTCCTTGAAGTCCTTGGCTGTTAACGGGCTAAAACAAAGATAACATCTGCGGCCGAGGCCACCCCTCAGACAAGAAGTTTTTGTCCTTGCACAGATAGAAAAAGTACAGCTTTTCACTATAGCTACGGACTTTAAGCATGTTAATGTTGTGTGATAACTTACTCATAAATATTCTAAAATTTTTCACCCGATGGTGTTACCTCTTGTGAATAAAGAGACTAAATGTGCTTCGATGGCTGTCATATATCTTCTTGTCAACAAACGGGGTATTGTTTGGATGGCAAGTTTGTCGCGTCATTTATTAATTTGTTGTTCAATATTCCCATTGTGTATGTGTGCGTATGTTGTTGTCTGCTGTGTGTCAGGTTCAAACACTGATAACATCTATGAAACAGACAAGAAGCAAGGAATCATGCAGAGACAGAGTTCAATTTAGCTCATGCGGAGCACACATGGAGCTGCACACATTAGTCACAGTCTCGCCCTACGCTCTAAGGTACAGCTCCCGCATCCCTCTATTTATCTCTCTATGTGCATCGATGGCTGTCATATATCCTCTTGTCAACAAACGGGGTATTGATTAGATGGCAAGTTTGTCGCGTCATTTATTGATTTTTTTGTTCAATATTCCCATTGTGTACGTGTGCGAATGTTGTTGTCTGCTGTGTGTCAGGTTCAAACACTGATGACATCTATTAAACAGACAAGAAGCAAGGAACCATGCAGAGATAAAGTTAAATTTATCATGCAAAGCAGGTCCTGGACGCACAATAAGTGACGGAATGTGCTGTGATTTCGCCTTGTTTCTGCTTCGTCTGCGTGCTGTCGTCTTATCTTCGTTGAGGTCCTTGAAGTCCTTGGCTGTTAACGGGCTAAAACAAAGATAACATCTGCGGCCAAGGCCACCCCTCAGACAAGAAGTTTTTGTCCTTGCACAGATAGAAAAAGTACATTTTGAGCACTATAGCTAATCACTATAGCTACGGACTTTAAGCATATTAATGTTGTGTTATAACTTAGACATAAATATTAAAAAAAATTTCACCGGATTGTGTTACCTCTTCTGAATAAAGAGATTAAATGTGCTTCGATGGCTGTCATATATCTTCTTGTCAACAAACGGGGTATTGTTTGGATGGCAAGTTTGTCACGTGATTTATTGATTTTTTTGTTCAATATTCCCATTGTGTACGTGTGCGTATGTTTTTGTCTGCTGTGTGTCAGGTTCAAACACTGATGACATCTATTAAACAGACAAGAAGCAAGGAACCATGCAGAGATAAAGTTAAATTTATCATGCAAAGCAGGCCCAGGACGCACAATAAATTACGGAATGTGCTGCGATTTCGCCTTGTCTCTGCTTCGTCTGCGTGCTGTCGTCTTATCTTCGTTGAGGTCCTTGAAGTCCTTGGCTGTTAACGGGCTAAAACAAAGATAACATCTGCGGCCAAGGCCACCCCTCAGACAAGAAGTTTTTGTCCTTGCACAGATAGAAAAAGTACATTTTGAGCACTATAGCTAATCACTATAGCTACGGACTTTAAGCATATTAATGTTGTGTGATAACTTAGACATAAATATTAAAAAAAATTTCACCGGATTGTGTTACCTCTTCTGAATAAAGAGATTAAATGTGCTTCGATGGCTGTCATATATCTTCTTGTCAACAAACGGGGTATTGTTTGGATGGCAAGTTTGTCACGTCATTTATTGATTTTTTTGTTCAATATTCCCATTGTGTACGTGTGCATATGTTGTTGTCTGCTGTGTGTCAGGTTCAAACACTGATGACATCTATTAAACAGACAAGAAGCAAGGAACCATGCAGAGATCAAGTTAAATTTATCATGCAAAGCAGGTCCAGGATGCACAATAAGTGACGGAATGTGCTGTGATTTCGCCTTGTCTCTGCTTCGTCTGCGTGCTGTCGTCTTATCTTCGTTGAGGTCCTTGAAGTCCTTGGCTGTTAACGGGCTAAAACAAAGATAACATCTGCGGCCAAGGCCACCCCTCAGACAAGACGTTTTTGTCCTTGCACAGATAGAAAAAGTACATCTTCAGCACTATAGCTAATCACTATAGCTACGGACTTTAAGCATATTAATGTTGTGTGATAACTTAGACATAAATATTCTAAAATGTTTCACCGGATTGTGTTACCTCTTCTGAATAAAGAGATTAAATGTGCTTCGATGGCTGTCATATATCTTCTTGTCAACAAACGGGGTATTGTTTGGATGGCAAGTTTGTCACGTCATTTATTGATTTTTTTGTTCAATATTCCCATTGTGTACGTGTGCGTATGTTGTTGTCTGCTGTGTGTCAGGTTCAAACACTGATGACATCTATTAAACAGACAAGAAGCAAGGAACCATGCAGAGATCAAGTTAAATTTATCATGCAAAGCAGGTCCAGGACGCACAATAAGTGACGGAATGTGCTGCGATTTCGCCTTGTCTCTGCTTCGTCTGCGTGCTGTCGTCTTATCTTCGTTGAGGTCCTTGAAGTCCTTGGCTGTTAACGGGCTAAAACAAAGATAACATCTGCGGCCAAGGCCACCCCTCAGACAAGAAGTTTTTGTCCTTGCACAGATAGAAAAAGTACATTTTGAGCACTATAGCTAATCACTATAGCTACGGACTTTAAGCATATTAATGTTGTGTGATAACTTAGACATAAATATTAAAAAAAAATTCACCGGATTGTGTTACCTCTTCTGAATAAAGAGATTAAATGTGCTTCGATGGCTGTCATATATCTTCTTGTCAACAAACGGGGTATTGTTTGGATGGCAAGTTTGTCACGTGATTTATTGATTTTTTTGTTCAATATTCCCATTGTGTACGTGTGCGTATGTTGTTGTCTGCTGTGTGTCAGGTTCAAACACTGATGACATCTATTAAACAGACAAGAAGCAAGGAACCATGCAGAGATAAAGTTAAATTTATCATGCAAAGCAGGCCCAGGACGCACAATAAATGACGGAATGTGCTGCGATTTCGCCTTGTCTCTGCTTCGTCTGCGTGCTGTCGTCTTATCTTCGTTGAGGTCCTTGAAGTCCTTGGCTGTTAACGGGCTAAAACAAAGATAACATCTGCGGCCAAGGCCACCCTTCAGACAATAAGCTTTTGTCCTTGCACAGATAGAAAAAGTACATTTTGAGCACTGTAGCTAATCACTATAGCAACAGACTTTAAGCATACTAAAGTTGTTCGATAATACACGATTATTCTAACAACATAAAAATAGATTTGAATTCACACAACTCCTCAGTGGAAGTCAGCCGTATGGTACTTTGTGTCCTCCTATGAGATATATTCATCTTATTACGCTCAGCAATCAAACATTTATAACACCGGCAAGGATACACCCAGAGGTACAGTGTGGACTCTCAAATCGGCGTGCATTTTAATTAAGTACGCCGCAATTAATGCCACCACGGAAATGAGCTGGGATAATCGCCCGGCCCCGTGGTAATTTAGTAAACAAATATCTGGCACGGGAGTTGCGTGCAACTCTATCCCTGTCAAACTTACAGACTGATTGCGCGGTGAGGAGGTTTAGATGATGCAAAACTGTTGCAGACTACAGAAAAAAACAAAAAACACAATTAGATAACGTGCCATTACAGATTCTTTAAAAATCACATTGAATGATTTTCCATTTGACATATAGACAAATATATTTGGAGATAAAGGGGGGAGGAAAAATCAGAAGAGACCTCCAAGCTACTCTTACTGGCATCTTATTTGCTTTGCTCAGCAGAGTGGAAATGAGGAATGATGGGTGTAAAAACTTATTTTATTCTTTAGATTATGTTTCTGCTGTATTTTGGCAGCATCCAGAGCTCTATTTTCGAGCATCAACCAGGGTTTTGGCTTCTGTTACAGACGTGCATGTTGTGCTTTTAGGGGCTCTGAGAACGATGAAAGGTTTATGGAGAACTACAGAGTGTGGGGAATGCATTTGGTACGTAGGTCTTTATTCATTGCACAATAAAGTACAACAAAACTTTGTTTTCAGCACAAACCCATTCAAGATTAGACAAACACACGGTGTACATGGTTACAGAACAGGAGCGCTGATGGGTCGCCACAGGCGCCCCGTAAAAGATGGCGAATAAGGGTAAAACGCTACGGAAGGATGAGTTAAAAAAATACAATCTAGACTGGGCTCCTTTCCCAACTTCTTTGTCACGTGTTGCTGGCATCAAATTCTAAAGTTAATGATTATTTGCACAAAAAAATAAAAAATAAAATAAATAAATTCAGTTTGAACATCAAATATGTTGTGTTTGTAGCATATTCAATTGAATATGGGTTGAAAATGATTTGCAAATCATTGTATTCCGTTTATATTTACATCCAACACCATTTCCCAACTCATATGGAAACGGGGTTTTTATTTATTGTCTTCATGAAACAAAATAAATCTATATGTGTGAAACATGCTTGTGTTATCATTAAACACCTTTAACGTGTTCACAAAAACGTCTCTTTCATAAATAATTAAATATAAATTATATATATGAATGAAGTATCAATCAATCAATCAATCAATCAATGTTTATTTATATAGCCCCAAATCACAAATGTCTCAAAGGGCTGCACAAATCATTACGACTACAACATCCTCGGAAGAACCCACAAAAGGGCAAGGAAAACTCACACCCAGTGGGCAGGGAGAATTCACACCCAGTGGGACGCCAGTGACAATGCTGACTATGAGAAACCTTGGAGAGGACCTCAGATGTGGGCACCCCCCCCCCCTCTAGGGGACCGAAAGCAATGGATGTCGAGCGGGTCTAACATGATACTGTGAAAGTTCAATCCATAGTGGCTCCAAGACAGCAGTGAGAGTCCCGTCCACAGGAAACCATCTCAAGCGGATCAGCAGCGTAGAGATGTCCCCAACCGATACAGGCGAGCGGTCCATCCTGGGTCCCGACGAGCGGTCCATCCTGGGTCTCGACTCTGGACAGTCAGTACTTCATCCATGGTCATCGGACCGGACCCCCTCCACAAGGGAGGGGGGGACATAGGAGAAAGAAAAGAAGCGGCAGATCAACTGGTCTAAAAAGGAGGTCTATTTAATGGCTAGAGTATACAGATGAGTTTTAAGATGAGACTTAAATGCTTCTACTGAGGTAGCATCTCGAACTGTTACCGGGAGGGCATTCCAGAGTACTGGAGCCCGAACGGAAAACGCTCTATAGCCCGCAGACTTTTTTTGAGCTCTAGGAATCACTAATAAGCCGGAGTCTTTTGAACGCAGATTTCTTGCCGGGACATATGGTACAATACAATCGGCAAGATAGGCTGGAGCTAGACCGTGTAGTATTTTATACGTAAGTAGTAAAACCTTAAAGTCACATCTTAAGTGCACAGGAAGCCAGTGCAGGTGAGCCAGTACAGGCGTAATGTGATCAAACTTTCTTGTTCTTGTCAAAAGTCTAGCAGCCGCATTTTGTACCAACTGTAATCTTTTAATGTAGATTCCTTCGACTCGGTCAATTGAAAAGTAGCTCGCCTGCAGAAAAAGTGTGGGCACGCCTGCTCTAGATGGTGAGTTTGACATTGCAGAGAGGATTTTGTTTACCTTTGTTTCATTTGTTAATTCCAAACTTAGTCCATCCTGAATAAATGGCAATTCTTTGCACTAATTTGGAGGATTTTTTTTTTTTAATTCAGGGTTTATACAGACTGGATGAAATGTTCATTAAAATGATTACTTATGTCCAGACTGTGTGTGACAGTAGTGCCATTGATATCTAATGTTATTGTATTGTTTCTTGTTTGCTTCTCTTCCGGTGAGTTTGTCAATGGTTTTCCATAACTGTCTAATGCAGCGTTTTGCAACCACTGTGCTGCGGCATTAGTGTGCCGTGAGATATTGTCTGGTGTGCCGTGGCAAATTATGCAACTTCACCTAATTTATGCCCAAAATATTTTTTGCAAATCTATAATTATAATCTGCCAATAATGTGCCGTTGCTTAGTGTCTGTGCCATGTAAAGCTCGGCTGGGTAACCACGTAATACTCCATGTCAGTAGGTGGCAGCATTGCTTTGTAAAAGACAGAATATGTCGGGTGAGACAAGGATGGTTTGTTGTGAACGTGGACCCCCACTTAACAAATTGAAAAACTTATTCA
>NC_084639.1:7862525-7992525 GCF_033978795.1 Nerophis ophidion | reverse complement strand
CCTGCACTTCCTTGTTTGTCTTATAACCATAGCAACACATTAGTTTTTCACCTGGTCCTCATGTCACGCCCTTGTCATCATGTCTCACACCTGTTTGTAATTACCATTGGTATTATTTAAACCGGTAGTTGCTAAATGTTCTGTCTGGAAACTCCACATATCCCTCAACTCCTTCAGGCCATACCATGCTGTTCGTTTTGTCCACGCCACGTAAGTTTTGTTATTCATGCCACAGTGCAAGTGTTTTTGTTCATGTTTATAGTTTGTAGCCTTTGTACTATTTTTTTGTTTTTTTCATTCGTCAAGTTTGTTTTCCGCCATTGTGCGCGCCCTTTGTTTGCCTTTTTTTTTAGTTTACTGGATATATAAATAAACGTACTCACATTCACGTCTCGCTCGTGCCAACTATCCTTTGCATCGGAGAAACAACCCACGTCCAAGTCCTTGTTTGACAATGGCTAAGCCCTATGAACTCTGCCTAGCAACAAATTGCCTGCAGAGTATGTACCTTCCCAGGAAAATCTGAGCAATTTTGTAAATTTGACACTTTATCATCAGGCTTAGTGTTAAAAAAAATAAAAAAATTAATAAATAAAAACATATCATCAATTAATATTTAGTGAACATTTATTTTTAAAAAAATTAAATCTTATGGTCCTCTCCTGTGTAAAATCTGAAAAAAAAAAAACATGTAATAATATATTGTGAATATTTTGGGATTCAAATTGTATCAAAAATATTCCCCACTCAAAAACAAGTCCTTTTTTACTTTATTACAAAAATGCTTTTTATATGTAATGCCGAGCAGGGTTTTCAACACCAAATTATTGTGTATACCGTACATCTACTTGTCCTGTATTTTTACATTGTTTATTGTATATTTTTTAATATATATTTTGGAGTACTTAGTATGTGTGTTAAGTAAATTTGTTGTTGTTGTTGTTGTTTTTTTCTCAATGTGGCAGAGCCCTATGAACTCTGCCCTGCAGAGTATGTACCTACCTTGGAAAATCTGAGTAAATGTAAATGTTTTTAAACCATATATATTCTAAACAAATTGTAATGATTCACAAATGTTGTCATAAATCATTCAATGTTTTGTTCATGATGAACCACCATGTTAGTGCCATGTTTTCCCACAAGCTTATACCGCCCTCTAGTGTTTAAATAGAAAAACATTTGTGACCTCTTATTGTTCAAATTGTAAAACGGTTTTTAACACACAATCATTGTTGTGGACGTCAACTTGCCTGGATTTGTTGTAGATCTCTTTCAGAGTACTTAGTGTAATATGTGTACATAATACATAGGTTGTTTTTTTTTGCCATTTAGTATTCAATGCGATGAGGCGGCAACTTGTCCTGGGTGTACAACCGCCTTCCACCCGAATGCAGCTGAGATAGGCTCCAGCGACCCCAAAAGGTACAAGCGGTAGAAAATGGATGGATGGATGGAGTGGTCCAAGGCTTACGAACTCTGCCTAGCAACTAAAGAACCACCAGAGTATGTGACGTTTGTTAATTTATTGTATTTATATTAATTGTATTTATTTATTTTTTTATTTTTTTGTCCTATCCAGCTTCCCAGGCAAATCATATTGTCATTTGGTGCAGCTGGGCCGAGGCAGGAGGGAATAGAAACAGAAAAAAAAGGAAGACAGAGGGGGAAATTGTGGGGACAAGAGTAGGATAAGACAGAGAGATGAAAACAACAACAGCAAACACAACAATAACAACAACAACAATAAGAGAGCAACATCAGCAAATACAATATGTACAAATAGGATGGTAAAAGTGATAGCAAAGAAGCAGTTAGCGAAATAAATAATAGTACAGAAATGACAATGAACATAATTACACTACAAATGGAGCAATACAAATACCAATATAAATAGCACTATTGATGATAAATAATAATAACAATAATTTACCTCTACCATCAACAATACAATTGTTCAAATGCAACAATACATAAACATAATGATAACTAGAGATACAAAAGAATGCAGAAAGCTGGAGGGCAAGAAAGAGAAGCAACCTATATTAACCTTGTAAATTGTTATAGTATCAATAGGTTAAGCTTTGTCAGTGTGCCATGCATACTTGCCAACCCTCCCGGATTTTCCGGGAGACTCCAGAAATTCAGCTCCTCTCCCGAAAACTTCCCGGGACAAATTTTCTCCCGAAATTCAGGCGGACCTGGCGGCCACGCCCCCTCCAGCTTCATGCGGACCTGAGTGAGGACAGCCTGTTTTCACGTCCGCTTTCCCACAATATAAACAGCGTGTCTGCCCAATGACGTTATAACTGTAGAATGACCGAGGGCGAGTTCTTGGTTTCTTATGTGGGTTTATTGTTAGGCAGTTTCATCAACGTCCTACCAGCGCGGTAACAACACACAACAACAGCAGTCACGTTTTCGTCTTCCGTAAAGCAGTTTGTCTGCCGTAAACAGCAATGTTGTGACACTCTTAAACAGGACAATACTGCCATCTACTGTACATGCACCACAACACCTCCAGGCAACTTCAACCTAATATCCTCCTCCATTCACATCCCATCTCCCCGGATTGTAAATAACCTAATCTAAATAATAGAATGTATTTCTAATGTATATACTAGTTCTTATGTTATCTGAACTCACTATGTTCTCTGCTCGCTGTACATATCCTACAAAGTAAGACTTACATTGTTTCAATGTCCTTTTCTTTGTTGATGCAATTGTTGATGACTGAAGCACTGATATCAACCAAAGCTCCTCATCCCACCCCCCGGATTGTAAATAATGTCAATAATTCAATGTATTTACTATGATGATTAACTTGTGTGATGACTGTATTATGCTGATAGTATATATTTGTACCATGAATTGATTAACGTGGACCCCGACTTAAACAAGTTGAAAAACGTATTCGGGTGTTACCATTTAGTGGTCAATTGTACGGAATATGTACTGAACTGTGCAATCTACTAATAAAAGTTTCAATCAATCACGCATATGTGACAATAACATGTACGTCTTTTAGAGGGTGCAGTGCACAACTGCGCACACAACAGCTGTAAATATACTCCTTCCCTCTTAACCACGCCCCGCCCCCAACCACGCCCCAAATGCCCTTTATATGTAAGGTTTTCATCACCAAATCAGTGTTTATCCATCAACTGATACAGAATGTATACGGTATAGTCCAGTGATTATTATAGTGCTGTTTTTGGAGTACTTTGCTCAGTATCTGTTTAGTTAAGTATTCACCCCGGTCCTTCAGAATCTCCACTGGCTCCCCGTTCCCCACCGGTTCCACTTTAAAATTCCCCTCCTCACCAACCTGGTTCACCGCCATACCCCTTCACACAGCCTCCGCTACTCTGTTGCCGACCTCCTCTCCCCACCACTCAGAAACAAGCTGCGGACCTGGGGTGATAAAGTCTTCCCCATGTATCGCTGCTCCCACTCTCTAGAACTCTCTTCCCAAACCCGTCAGACCGTCAGACCTTCCTACCTTCCTACCTTCAAAAGCCTTCTCAAAACACACATATTCAGAACGGCTTTTAACCAGTGGTTAGTGTTCTGTGTCCTGTAATGTCTCGTCTTATAAATTTCCTGTACTATTTTGTATTTTACAATGTACTGCTTTTATATTTCCTGTATTTTGTATTATTAATTTGAACTGTTTTATATTTGATTACGATTTTTTTTTTTTTTTTTTTTTAATCCTTAGGGCTCCTGGGGAGCATAGAGGGTCTCAGTCACTAAAATGTTAAAAAATAAGTCAAATTATTATTATTATTTTGTTATTTAATGCTTAAAGTAAATCTCTATATCAACTTGAGGTTGATATAAAGTAAAACAAATAAGGTTTTATGCCTTTTCTGTCAGACAACTTTGTTTTTTATAGCAAAACTGAAATATGCAGTATTTAGTTAGATAGATAGATAGATAGATAGATAGATAGATAGATGGATAGATAGTGTCGTGGAAATTTCTTAAAGACGATCCTTTCAATCAATCAATCAATGTTTACTTATATAGCCCTAAATCACTAGTGTCTCAAAGGGCTGCACAAACCACTACGACATCCTCGGGCAAGGAAAACTCACACCCAGTGGGACATCGGTGACAATAATGACTATGAGAACGTGATACTGTGATACTGATGATACTGATGACTATGAGAACATATGAGAACATGATACTGTGAAAGATCAATCCATAATGGATCCAACACAGTCGCGAGAGTCCAGTCCAAAGCGGATCCAACACAGCAGCGAGAGTCCCGTTCACAGCGGAGCCAGCAGGAAACCATCCCAAGCGGAGGCTTTAGTGACAAATAGCTTTAAAATGATTTATTAAAGTAACAAACAAATAAATAACAAGCTTTGCAAAGCGAGACCAAACCAGAACGACACATCCGTTCGTTCCAGCTTGTTCTAACTCCTTTAGAATTTGACATGACAATTATACATTCTCAGAAGTCCCACCCTCCATGCTCATTTACATACAGTGCACCTGTGGAATGAATACCCAAAGTCCTGTGAAGAAGGAGAGGGTGTCGTTTGCCCAGAAGGGGGTGGTCATTCAGGAAAGGGGACCAATTTAGCTCTGTTGGGGGTCAGGAAGAGGAAAAACACATGCCCACGTCAACTATAGTCCACATGTTACATCAAAGACACAGGAGACAGATCTTGATCAGATAATAGATCTCTTGCTAAGTGTCACATTCCGGAGCCCAATAAACAACTTTTGGCGACCCGTTCAAAGAACATCATCAATTAAAACGAGTACAAGTAATTTTGCTATCACAATAGATAGTACATTATTGATTCCTTGAGGAGAGTTCCTTTATTTAGCAATTAAAGCCCTCAAAGATCAATAATGCAGGAAACCATTGATTTTAATTATTTCATATTTTTGAGTAATCACAGTGAAACATCAAATAAAATCCTACTAAATATATTTGAGATCCGAAAGGTTCCCCACTCATAAAGTGATGCATTTTTATTCTTTTTTTTTTTTCTTTTAACACTTAAATTTCAAAATCAACTTACGATATATCCGTCGATTTTAAGTTTGAACTATTATTTTGTTTGTTTTATGCTCTTTTTTCAAAACTCTGATGTTTTTATATGGCAACCACACAACATATGCGATATTTTTTCCACATAAAACATTTTAAAGTGATATTTTTTAAGTAATAATTCATGATAACATAGATTTTTTTTGTCCTTTTTTTTTTTTTTTTTTTTAGCAATGGAAAAAATAGAAAATAAAGACAAAAGGAAAAACAAAACTGCCTGCATGGCAGCTTTTTGTCAACATTGCCACTTTTTCTCATTAGATTTCACCTCATTCCTCTTTTTTAAATGTTTATTTTTTATTTTGGCAATACTATCAATTTTGCCATTTTTGCAAAATGTGTGGCGGGCCGGTAAACGATTAGCTGCGGGCCTCAAATGGCCCCCGGGCCGCACTTTGGACATAGGGTCAAGCCCTATGAACTTTGCTGCCAGAGTATGCAAAATTTGAAATAGCTAAAAAGTTTAATGAAGTTGTCACATTTTTTGCTTCCAAATCATGAACACTTTTGTAGTTTCTTCTACTTTTTACGACACTATTTGTGACTTAACTTTGACCGGGCAGGGAGTGAAGGTAGGGAGGTTTTTCCTCACTCCAGTGCATTTTCATTGGGTCCCGGGTCACTTCTCGGGGTTAATTAGCGCTACTTGTCTCACCGTCAGCTCCCTAATGAGCGCCGACCAACTGCCACTGTTTACATTTTAACGGTTTCCCACGCCATTAATCGCCAGAGTCTCTTGGGTTTTTTTTGTACTGAGGTGTAAGAGAAAAGCATCCTCGGATTGTCAAACGACAAACATGTGGGAGTGCTGGTGAAAGGAGGAAAATGTTGCTTTTGTCCTTGAATATTTGGAAGAAATTATAAAATAAATCGCGCTTTTCTACCTTCAAGGTACTCAAAGCGCTTTGACACTACTTCCACATTTACCCATTCACACACTGATGGAGGGAGCTGCCATGCAAGGCGCTAACCAGCACCCATCAGGAGCAAGGGTGAAGTGTCTTGCTCAGGACACAACGGACGTGACGAGGTTGGTACTAGGTGGGGATTGAATCAAGGATCCTCGGGTTGCGCACGGCCACTCTCCCACTGCGCCACGCCGTCCCATCACTGCTCATGTTGAGATTTAGGATGCAAAGGCTGGAAAAAAACATGCGCCTATAAAGTACTTCATCTTTCTATTTAGCTCAATGTTGAGGGGGGGGCGTGGCCTGAGGACCTGCAGCGAAGCGGGGTGTGCCCGGACCGGCTTCGAGATCAGCGACAGGTGCGTAGATGGCCTACCTGGGCCTGTTTATCTAATCACCTGTCGCTCTGTTAAAAGGCAGCAGCCTTTGCTTATTATAGTGCTGTTTTTGGAGTTTAGGAGAGATTTGTTGGAGCTGGAGCGAGACACAGACTTTTTACAGAAATACGAAGTAAAAACAACAATAGAAAAAGTTTTTAAAATGGCAGCTTTCTTACAAAAGAAAGCTTTATCTTGATCGTTAAAAACAGTGGTACTGTTTTTTCTTGTAAAAAAACCCAATATATTTTATGGCAGGAGTCACCAACTTTTTTTAAACCAAGAGCTACTTCTTGGGTACTGATTAATGCGAAGGGCTACCAGTTTGATACACACTTTAATAAATTGCCAGAAATAGCCGATTTGCTCAATTTACCTTTATCTCTGTGTTATTATTAATAATTAATGATATTTATATTTGTGGAAACACTGATCATCTTAATGATTTCTCTCAATAAATATATATAGAAACAGATAAATATGCAACACTTTGTTTTTATATTTTCTCTAAGTGCACATTTTTGAAATTGAACATTTTTAAATGATCACAATGTCCCATTTTAACTAGCTAGCCACTAACATTTTTTTTTAACAAATCCTGAATTACTTTGCACCATGTTTGTACAAATAATAACTCATGTAAAATACAAAAGTCAACTCTCACATTTTTAAATAAATCATGTCACACTTTGAACTGGACACCAAATGTGTTATCTGTTGCTTTGTCAGTTAGTGGGAAGCCTGGCATTGCATGCTGTTAACTAATGTGTTGTACTCTGGTGTGTCACTTGACACTGCAACTCGGAGTGAGTCTTGCAGATGTGCATCAGTGAGGCGTGTTCTGTGTTTGTTCTTGATGAAGTTCATGTCAGATAAGGTTAATTCACAAAGATAAGTTGAACCAAACAGGCTTGCAACCTTCATAGCCACTGCGCATATACCACTGTACTTTTCTGTGTCAACAAGTGAAGTGAAGTGAAGTGAACTATATTTATATAGCGCTTTTCTCTAGTGACCCAAAGCGCTTTACATAGTGACACCCAATATCTAAGTTACATTTAAACCAGTGTGGGTGGCACTGGGAGCAGGTGGGTAAAGTGTCTTGCCGAAGGACACAACGGCAGTGACTAGGTTGGCGGAAGCGGGAATCGAACCTGCAACCCTCAAGTTGCTGACACGGCCACTCTACCCACCCGCCGCCTCATATCCGTCCCAGCACGATTCACGTCACTCATTGTCACTCCTTCCGCAGCCGAGTAGTCGCAAGAAGGATCACCAGCGCCCTCTACCACCAGGAGGCGGGAGTCATTTAATGACTCGTATTTGACACACGCAGCTACGGTATTGTGACGGTCTCAAGCCGTCTTCTCGCGGGTTCCGAGGACCACCAAGGAAGGACATGGCTTGAGCAGTATGACATTGTTTAGTTTTCAATAAAACCTCAGTCCAGGTCGCTCTTCTGCTCCTCCTCTCCGCTCGCTCGCCGGCATCTTGGGCCGGGCTCCTGTTCAAGGCACCAAAAGTTTGGTGCAGCCTGGTGGGCTTTAAATTTTAAATCGTCAGGAAAGAAGAGGAAGGAATTTAAAAGGTAAAAAGGTATATGTGTTTAAAAATCCTAAAATAATTTTTAAGGTTGTATTTTTTCTCTAAAATTGTCTTTCTGAAAGTTATAAGAAGCAAAGTAAAAAAAAAAAAAAGAATTTATTTAAACAAGTGAAGACCAATTCTTTAAAATATTTTCTTGGATTTTCAAATTCTATCTGAGTTTTGTCTCTCTTAGAATTAAAAATGTCCAGCAAAGCGAGACCAGCTTGCTAGTAAATAAATAAAATTTCAGAAATAGAGGCAGCTCACTGGTAAGTGCTGCTATTTGAGCTATTTTTAGAACAGCGCAGCGGGCGACTCATCTGGTCCTTACGGGCACCGCGTTGGTGACACCTGGTATAGTGGTATAAAACAATATACCAGGCGGGGAGTGTTATGCCCATTTGATTGTAGACTCTTACTGACACCTTGTGGCGATGGGAAAACACTACACTTGATTTGTTTGGGCAGTACCAGGTTGACGATGTCAGTTCAGTTCATAAGAAAATGGAGTAGTAGACAAGTTGTGTTGGCTCTTACAAGCTTTGGAAAAGATAAGTCATTAAGTAAACCAGTGGTTCTCAAACTTTTTTTTGTCATCCCCCACTTTGGACAAGGGTGAGTTTTCAAGCCCCACCTGCCCCCATCGCCCCAACAGAACGCTAATGCCAAGCTTAACATTTTCAAATTTATTGAACATCAAGAAACATCAAGTTGTATACATTAAAACTCAATGACATAAAATAACATCAAGTTTTTGTTAGATTAGGCCCGTCTGATTTTTGTTTCTCCGCAGGCGCTGGCTCTGGTTCGACGACCTTTGAGGTGCGAGTAACAAATGTATCCATTTTGTGTAATTGTGGTCCACACATTAGCCTGCTACCCATTCGCGCGAAAGTTTGTTCCGCTTAGCCCCGCCCCCATTAGTTACTCTTGCTACGTCTGTAAACTTTCGCTCCTACCTAGAAATTTAAAGCCTGCAGGAAAAATAAGTAATTTACATTTATTTATATAGCAAATTTCACAGACAGAATCACAAAGTTATTTACAGTGTGTATAGAAAATGAAAGCATAATAAAAAAAATAAAAAAATCTAAGAATATAAAAAAAAAATACAAAAATTAAAGTGAAATTTCCTCCCGTTCCTCGCGCCTCACCTGTCATGTCTCTATTCCCCACCAGTGGGGCCCGCCCCACACTTTGAGAAACGCTGAAGTAAACTGTAAACGGCGTCCTGCCGCCATTGTGTGGGTTGCGTGGACCAAACAGGAACGACATCGCTTCGCACAGGTTTGACTCTTTATTTTTCAATAAGTAGCTCGCAGTGTCGGTCGGTCGCTTTTTCAGCTCCACCTCCGCTGCTCGCGCCGGGCTCCTTTTCAGTCGCCGCGTCTTTCCTGTGTTATTTAAACGGGGATAGCAGGTGCATTCTATATGTCAAACTTGATCATTTCGCGATATTGCCATATTTTTGCTGAAAGGATTTAGTAGAGAACATCCACGATAAAGTTCGCAACTTTTGGTCGCTAAAAAAAAAGCCTCGCCTGTACCGGAAGTAGCAGACGATGTGCGCGTGACGTCACGGTTTGTGGAGCTCCTCACATCCTCACATTGTTTACAATCATGGCCACCAGAAGCAAGAGCGATTCGGACCGAGAAAATCCAATTTCGCATTAATTTGAGTGAGGGTGAAAGATTTGTGGATGAGGAAAGTTAGAGAGTGGGCTTCACGGTTTCCTCCGGGTACTTCGGCTTCCTCCCACTTCCAAAGACATGCACCTGGGGATAGGTTGATTGGCAACACTAAATTGGCCCTTGTGTGTGAATGTGAGTGTGAATGTTGTCCGTCTATCTATGTTGGCCCTGCGATGAGGTGGCGAGTTGTCCAGGGTGTACCCCGCCTTCCGCCCGATTGTAGCTGAGATAGGCACCAGCGCCCCCCGCGACCCCAAAAGGGAATAAGCGGTAGAAAATGGATGGGATGGAAAGTTAGAGTGAAGCGCTAGAAGAAAAAAAAAAGGAAAAAAAAGGCAACGGCAGTGGGAGCGATTCAGATGTTATTAGACACATTTACTAGGATAATTCTGGAAAATCCCTTATCTGATTATCGTGTTACTAGTGTTTTAGTGATCTTATAAAGTCATACCTGAAATTCGGAGGGTTTTGATGACCGCCAGTGTCTCTGAAGGAAGCCATGGAGGAGCCAAAAAAGTCGCAGCTGCCTATTTGACAGCTGCTGCAGGAAGAACGACACAAGCTCCGCTGATGTATCCGGTAAGAGCTGACTTATTACCACAAATTTCTCACCGAAACCTGCCAGTCGACATGTAGTAGAGAAACATGTTCGCTTGATCGCTCTGTTCAATAGTAAAGCTTCACAACAAACAAAGAAACACCGGCTGTGTTTTGGTTGCTAAAGGGATCTGCAATCCACCGCTTTCCACCAACAGCATTCTTCTTTGACGTCTCCATTATTAATTGAACAAATTGCAAAAGATTCAGCAACACAGATGTCCAAAATACTGTGTAATTATGCGATTAAATCAGACGACTTTTAGTCGTGAGTGGTGCTGGGATAAAATGTCTGCTCCAACCAATAACGTCACAAGCAGGCATCAACATAAGCGTCATCATTCCGCGACGTTTTCAACAGGAAACCGGTATGTACAATTTTAAGTTGTACATACTTAAAAATGTTGTGTGTGAGTATCATTTTCCTTCTTTTTAAGTTTATTAAACTTGTTATGCTTAATTAATATTAACTTGTTTGCAGATTGTGTAACTGCTACTTCAAATAATTAACTCAGTTACTTAAAACTCAGTGGATTAAACATAATGTTGTTTTATTTTGAAAGAACGAATCATTAAATTGCATCAAGAATGAATTGAGAATGAATCAATCGCGTTATCGATTTGTATTATTATACTCTGTGTGAGAATGAATCTGTAAAATATTGCACCCGCGCACACACGCACAGAGGAAGTGCTTTTATTTTGTAGCATTTGCGTGCACTTCCTCTCCAGGCAGCAGACCTGAGGACGAACATTTTCAAGATGGCTTATTTGGTAAGTTTAATTAAAATTATAATTTAAAAGTACATTTAACATAAACTCAATATATTTACTCATATATTTGAGTTTATGAACTCCAAAAATGGCAACTGATTGCTTCACTTTTTTTGCTTACTTATTGGGGTTTACATTGTATTATTACTGTATTTGTATTTGATTTAGTTTTCTTTCCTTGATGTTGAAATTGCTTTGCCTTTTTGTGTGAATTATGAATGTATGTTCGTTGTTCAGTAAAAAAAAAAAAATAATAATAATGATAATAATTAAATGACGATGTAGATGTCAGTGCACATGTAATATAATTTTGACAATTAAATGCGGTACAATTCCACAGGAGTTTGACAGCTGGAGTTAAGTTAGTTGTGGTGCCTTTATTTTTTTTTTTAATAAACTTTGCAGCAAGCAGTCACTTAATTGTTCCCAACTCTAAATCACAGGAAACATTTTATTTTCTTTCGAACAAACGTCTCGTTAGCATTAGCATTAGCCATGTTTGTTAGCATTAGCATTAGTCAGGTTTTTAAGGCCAAATGGCCTGAAGGGAGGGGCGAAGGGCGGGCTGTGGAGGGCTGAAACGTTTCATTGGATTAGCCGAATGTCCATCAAGAAAATCAACCAATGGGCGGTCGCGGTCTGTAAAGAATGATTTTAATATACTTTTTTGATTAAATAATGTGTGCCATGGCTAAGTATATGCCAGTGTAATCCGTCGCATTGGTGCAGTTTGAGGTGTGGCCACCAGATGGCGATGTTGCGCCGCAGCAAATATACAGAGCCTGACCTTCAGTTCTGCACTCAATTTTTGTTTCCATCCATCCATCCATTTCCTACCGCTTATTCCCTTTGGGGCCGCGGGGGGCGCTGGTGCCTATCTCAGCTACAATTCTTTTAATTTCTTTTAATTTTGTTTATAATAATCACTTTGAGATTTTGAATGTGTTTTTTTTTTATTTGTTTGTAATTTTATTTTAAACATTTTAAATTTGTTTAACTGTTTTAAAATTTAACTTAGACCTTTAAAATAAAATTAAAGTGTGTCTATAATATTAACTTCATGGTTTTTAAACTTTGTTTATAATTTAAACTCGGTCATTTTACATTTTTATTTTTTTAAACTTTGTTCTTCGTATTCACGTTGAGATTTTGTATGTGTTTTTTTTATTAGTTTGTCATTTTAATTTAAACATTTTAAATTTAACTGTTTGAAAATTTAACTTAAACTTTAACAAAAAATGAAAAATTGTTTATAATATTAAGTTAAAAATGTTTAATGTTTTTAAACTTTGTTCATAATTTAAGTTGGTCAATTTACATTTAAATTTTTTAAAATTTGTTTATCATATTCAGTTTGAGATTTTAAATGTTTTTTTATCCATCTATCCATCCATTAAATATTACAATTTATTTAACTGTTTAAACATTTTTACTTAGACATTTAAAACCTTTTTAAATGCGTTTATAATATAATCTTTAAGATTTTTTATGTTTTTAAACTTTGTTTGTAATTTCAACTTGGTCTTTTTTTTAGATTTTGTTTATCATATTCACTTTGAGATTTTAAATGTTTTTAAACTTTTATATTTTTAACTTGGTAATTTTACATGTAAAAAATTTTAAGCTTTGTTTAAAATAATAACTTGGATATTTTAAATGTTTTTAAACTTTGTTTATAATTTTAACTTGGTCATTTAACATTTTATTTTTTTAAACTTTGTTTATAATATTCACTTTGAGATTTTGAATGTCTTTTATTAATTCGTTTGAAATTTTAACTTAACATTTCAAATTTGTTTAACTGTTTGAAATTTTCATTTAGACTTACAAAAAATGTGTATATAATATTACCTTCAAGATTTGTTATGTTTTTAAACTTTGTTTTTAATTTTAACTTTGTCATCTTACTTTTTTTTTTAACTTTTTTTTTATCATATTCAGTTTAAGATTTTGAATGTTTTTTTTTTCGTTTTTTTTGTAATTGTACCTTAAACATTTTAAATTTGTTTAGCTGTTTGAAAATTTAACTTAGACATTTAACAAAAATTAAACTTTGTGTATAATATTAACTTTAAGATTTTAAATGTTTTTAAACTTTGTTTATCATTTTAAGTTGGTCATTTTACATTTAAATTTTTTTTCAACTTTATCATAGTCATTTCAAGATTTTACATGTTTTTAAGCCTTGTTTATAATTTTAACTTGGTAATTTTCATTTTTTTAAATTTTGTTTAAAATAATAACTTTGAGAGTTTAAATGTTTTTAAACTTTGTTTATAATTTTAACTTGGTCATTTTACATTTTCATTTTTTTTTTAACTTTGTTTATAATATTCACTTTGAGATTTTGAATGTTTTTTTATTTGTTTTTAATTTGATCTTAAACATTTTAAATTCAACTGTTTGTAAATTTTACTTAAACATTTTATAAAAATGTGTTTATAATATTGACTTCAAGATTTTTTTATGTTTTTAAACTTTGTTTATAATTTTAAGTTTGTCATTTTACATTGAATTTTTTAAAAACTTTATCATATTCAGTTTGAGATTTTGAATGTTTTTTTCTTTTGTTTGTAATTTTAGCTTAAACATTTAAAATTTGTTTAACTGTTTGAAAAATGTACTTAGACATTTAAAACATTCTTTAAATTTGTTTATAATAACTTCAAGACTGTTTATGTTTTTAAACTTTGTTTATAATCCTAACTTGGTCATTTTACATTTTCATTTTTTTTTAAACGTTTATCATATTCACTTCGAGATTTAAAATATTTTTATACTTTGTTTATAATTTTAAGTGGGTCACTTCACATTTTCATTTTTTTTTTAACTTGTCTAACAGACTTTGACATTTAACAAAAATAAACTTTGTGTATAATATTAAATTCTAGATTTTAAATATTTTTAAACTTTGTTTATCATATAAACTTGGTCATTTTATATTTTCATTTTTTTTTCAACTTTGTTTATCATATTCACTTCCAGATTTTACATGTTTTTAAGCCTTGTTCATAATTTTAACTTGATCATTTTCATTTTTTTAAATTTTGTTTGAAATAATAACTTTGAGAGTTTAAATGTTTTTAAACTTTGTTTATAATTTTAACTTGGTCATTTTACTCTTTTTTTAACTTTGTTTATAATATTCACTTTGAGATTTTGAATGTTTATCTTATTTGTTTGTAATTTTAACTTAAACATTTTAAATTTAACTGTTTGGAAATTTTACTTAGAGCTTTTAAAAAAATGTGTTTATAATATTTACTTCAAGATTCTTTGTTTTTAGACTTTGTTTACAATTTTAAGTTGGTCATTTTACATTGTAATTTTTTTAAACTTTATCATATTAAGTTTGAGATTTTGAATGGTTTTTTTTGTTTGTTTTTTTGTAATTTTAACTTAAACATTTAAAATGTATTTAACTGTTTGAAAATATCACTGAGACATTGAAAACATTCTTTAAATGTGTTTATAATATTGACTTCAAGACTGTTTATGTTTTTTAACTTTGTTAATAATACTAACTTGGTCATTTTATATTTTCATTTTTTTTTAAACTTTGTTTATCATTTTCACTTCGAGATTTTAAATGTTTTTATACTTTGTTTATGATTTTGACTTGGTCATTTCACATTTTCATTTTTTTTTAAACTTGTCTAACAGACTTAGACATTTAACAAGAATAAACTTTGTGTATAATATTAACTTCAAGATTTTAAATATTTTTAGACTTTGTTTATCATATTAACTTGGTCATTATACATTTTCATTTTTTTTCCCAACTTTGTTTATCATAATCACTTCAAGATTGTACATGTTTTTAAGCCTTGTTTATAATTTTAACTTGATGATTTTAATTTTTTAAAATTTTGTTTAAGATAATAACTTTGAGAGTTTAAATGTTTTTAAACTTTGCTTATAATTTTAACTTGGTCATTTTACATTTTCATTTTTTTTAACTTTGTTTATAATATTCACTTTGAGATTTTGAAGGTTTTTTTAATTTGTTTGTAATTTTAACTTAAACATTTTAAATTTAACTGTTTGGAAATTTTACTAAGACCTTTTAAAAAATTGTGTTTAATATTTACTTCAAGATTTTTTATGTTTTTAGACTTTGTTTGTAATTTTAAGTTGGTCATTTTACATTGTAGTTTTTTAAAACTTTATCATATTAAGTTTAAGATTTTGAATGTTTTTTTTCTTTTGTTTGTAATTTTAACTTAAACATTTAAAATTTGTTTAACTGTTGGAAAATTTTACTGAGACATTTAAAACATTCTTTAAATGTGTTTATAATATTGACTTCAAGACTGTTTATGTTTTTTAACTTTGTTTATAATCCTAACTTGGTCATTTTATATTTTCATTTTTTTAAAACTTTGTTTATCATATTCACTTCGAGATTTTAAATGTTTTTATACTTTGTTTATCATTTTAACTTGGTCATTTCACATTTTTATTTTTTTAAACTTGTCTAACAGACTTAGACATTTAACAAAAATTAAACTTTGTGTACAATATTAACTTCAAGATTTTAAATATTTTTAAACTTTGTTTATCATATTAACTTGGTCATTTTACATGTTCTTTTTTTTCAACTTTATCATATTCACTTCAATATTTTACATGTTTTTAAGCCTTGTTCATAATTTTAACTTGGTCATTTTAATTTTTTTAAATTTTGTTTGAAATAATAACTTCGAGAGTTTACATGTATTTAAACTTTGTTTATAATTTGAACTTGGTCATTTTACATTTTCATTTTTTTTTAACTTTGTTTATAATATTCACTTTGGGATTTTGAATGTTTTTTTTATTTGTTTGTAATTTTAACTTAAACATTTTAAATTTAACTGTTTGGAAATTTTACTTAGACATTTAAAAAAATGTGTTTATAATATTAACTTTAATATTTTTTTGTTTTTAAACTTTGTTTATAATTTTAAGATGGTCATTTTACATTTTCATTTATTAAATCTTTGTTTATCATATTCAGTTTGAGATTATTAATGTGTTTTTAATTTGTTTGTAATTTTAACTTTAACATTTTGAATGTGTTTAACTGTTTAAAAATCTTACTTAGACATTTAACAAAAAATAAACTTAGTTTATAATAACTTCACAATTTTTTATGTTTTTAAACTTTTTTTTATCATATTCACTTCGAGATTTTAAATGTTTTGAAAATTAGTTTATAATTGTATTATTTTAAAAAATTTTAAACTTTGTTTATAATTTTAACTTGGTCCTTTTTAACCCGTTCTCGAACAATGGCAATAAAAACGGTTCTGATTCTGATTAATTTTACATTTTCATTTTTTTAACTCTGTATTCACTCATATTCATATTCACTTCAAGATCTTAAATATTTTTAAACTTGTTTATAAATTTAACTTGTTCATTTTACTTTTTTATCATTTTATTTTTTTAAATTGTAAATTCAAAGATTTAAATGTTTTTAAACTTTGTTTATAATTTTAACTTGGTCATTTTACATTTAAATTTGTTTAAACTTTGTTTATAATATTCACTTTGCGATTTTGAATGCGTTTTTTAAAATTGTTTGTATTTTTAACTTAAACATTTTAAATTTAACTGTTTGAAAATTGTACTTAGATATTTAAAAAAACACCTTGTTTTTAATATTAAGTTCAAGATTTTTTGTTTTTTAACATTGTTTATCATTTTAAGTTGGTCATTTTACATTTTATTTTTTACACTGTAATATTCACTTTGAGATTATTAATGTTTTTTAAAATTTGGTTTGTAATTTTAACTTAAACATTTTAAATTTATCTGTTTAAAAAAGTTTTAAATGTGTTTTTAATAACTTAAATTTTTTTATGTGTTTAAAATGTCTTTATAATTCTAACTTGGTCATTTTACATTTTCTTTTTTTAAACTGTGTATATCATATTCACTTCGAGATTTCAAATGTTTTTATACTTTGTTTATAATTTTAACTTGGTCAGTTCACATTTTCATTTATTCAACTTTGTTTATCATATTCACTTTGAGATTTTAAATCTTTTTAAACTTTGTTTATCATATTCACTTCGAGATTTTAAATGTTTAAAAATGTGTTTATAATTTGATTATTTTAAAAAATTTTAAACTTTGTTTATAATTTTAACTTTGTCATTTTACATTTGAATTTTTTTAAACTTTGTTTATAATATTCACTTTGCGATTTTGAATGTTTTTTTAATTTGTTTGTATTTTTAACTTAAACATTTTAAATTTAACTGAAAATTGTACTTAGATATTTAAAAAAACACCTTGTTTATAATATTAACTTCAAGATGTTTTGATTTTAAACATTGTTTATCATTTTAAGTTGGTCATTTTACATTTTATTTTTTTACACTGTAATATTCACTTTGAGATTATTAATGTTTTTTTAAATTTGTTTGTAATTTTAATTCAAACATTTTAAATTTATCTGTTCCAAAAAGTTTTAAATGTGTTTATAATAACTTCAAGTTTTTTAATGTGTTTAAAATGTCTTTATAATTCTAACTTGGTCATTTTACATTTTCTTTTTTTAAAACTGTGTTTATCATATTCACTTCGAGATTTCAAATGTTTTTGTACTTTGTTTATAATTTTAACTTGGTCAGTTCACATTTTCATTTGTTCAACTTTGTCTATCATATTCACTTTGAGATTTTAAATGTTTTAAAAATGTGTTTATAACTTGATTATTTTAAAAAATTTTAAAGTTTGTTTATAATTTTAACTTGGTCATTTTTAACCCGTTCTCGAACAATGGCAATAAAAACCATTCTGATTCTGATTAATTTAACATTTTCATTTTTTTAAACTCTGTATTCACTCATATTCCTAATCACTTCAAGACCTTAAATATTTTTAAACTTTGTTTATAAATTTAACTTTTTCATTGTACTTTTTTATTATTTTATTTCTTTAAATAATAAATTTGAAGATTTAAATGTTTTTAAACTTTGTTTATAAGTTTAACCTGGTCATTTTACATTAAAAATGTTTTAAACTTTGTTTGTAATATTCACTTTGCGATTTTGAATGTGTTTTTTTAATTTGTTTGTAATTTTAACTTAAACATTTTAAATTTAACTGTTTGAAAATTGTACTTAGATATTTAAAAAAACAATTTGTTTATAATATTAACTTCAAGATTGTTTTTGTTTTTAAACTTTGTTTATCATTTTAAGTTGGTCATTTTACATTTTTATTTTTTACACTGTAATATTCACTTTTGAGATTATTAATGTTTTTTTAAATTTGTTTGTAATTTTAACTTAAACATTTTAAATTTATCCGTTCAAAAAAGTTTTAAATGTGTTTTTCAACTTTGTTTATCATATTCACTTTGAGATTTTAAATGTTTTTAAACGTTGTTTATAATTTTACCTTGGTCATTTCACATTTTAATTTTTTTAAACTTTGTTTATAATATTCACTTTGCAATTGTGACTGTTTTTTTGTGACATTTTAAATTGTTTCAAATTATAACTAAGACATTGTACATTTTCATTTCAATAATTTATTTTGAACACAACAACACAAAACTATTCTCATCGACACAAATGAGACAAACTATCATTTCATCATCTGAAAAATCAACCAATGGGTGGTCGTGGTCTATAAAGAAAGAGTTTATTATACTTTTTTGATCAAATAATGAAGTGTGCCATGGCCAGTACATGTCAGTGTATTATGTCGCATTGGTGCAGTTTGACATGTGGCCACAAGATGGCGTTATTGCGCCGCAACAAATCAACAGAGCCTGACCTTCAGTTCTGCACTCAGACTTGATTTCTGTTTGAAAGGCTCCATTGGTGCTCAGCCAGTGAGATGAGGCAGGAAGTTGGAAAAGGAAATTAATTTAGCGAAACGTCGGCTTTTTTCAAGCGTTTGACAAAGTTGACACTTAACAAAGTCTGGAAAATAAGCGTGGCCTTGTCAGGTATCAGGTGGTAAACAGCAGCGGCGCCATTCACGGGTGTTAATGGTGCGGGGACTTAAAAATGCTCATTAGGACGGACTTAATGAAGTGCAGTGTTTTTCCAACAATGACCTGTTGACTGCTGACATTTTATTTCTGATAGGCTGAATTATAGCTTGCAGATAAGAGAGTTCTTCATTCATCAAAACATTAGGGACACCCACACCGTGTCCAGTAATCTAAATATTAGATTAAATGTACACTGTTAAATTACCAAAATGTAAACTTTGTTCATAGTATTAACTTCAAGATTTTAAACGTTTTTAAACTTTTTTAAACTTTTTTTAAATTATTTTAACTCGGTAATTTTACATTCTCATTTTTTAAAACTTTGTTTAAAAATAATAACTTTGAGATTTTAAATGTTTTTGAACTTTGTTTAAAATTTTAACTTGGTCACTTTAATATTTTTAAACTTTTTAAAATAATAACTTTGAGATCGTTACATTTCCAGGTTTACAAACATTGTCATTTTTAGCTTTAACATTTTCAAATTACATAAACTGTTTGAAAATTTAACATTGACATTTTAAAATGTTTTAAACTTTGTTTATAGTATTAACATCAAGATTTTAAATGTTTTTAAACTTTCTTAATTATTTTAACTTAGACATTTTATCTTTTTTTAACTTTGTTCATAGTTCTAAATTAAGAATTTTACATTGTAAACTTCAAGATTAAATTTTTTTTTAACTGTGTTTATAATTTTAACTTGGTAATCTTACCTTTTCATTATTTTAAACTCTGTTTAAAATTATAACTTCGAGATTTAAAAATGTTTTAAACTTTGTTTCTAATTTTAACTGGGTCATTTAAAAATTTTAAAGCTTTTTTTGAAACATTAACTTCGAGATTTTAAATGTTTTTAAACTTTGTTTATAATTTTGACTTGGTCATTTTACTTTTAATTTTTTAAACTTTGTCATTTTAATTTAAACATTTTAAATGCTATAAACTGTTTGAAAATTTAACTCAGACATTTTTTAATGCATCCAGCGGGATACCGCAACAAATTTAGTTATAATAATGTGTTAATTCCACGACTGTATACATCCGTATCGGTTGATATCGGAATCGGTAATTAAGAGTTAGACAATATTGGAATATTGGATATCGGCAAAAAAGCCATTATCGGACAGCTAAGTCTGTTTCATTTTAGATAAATAATGTCATAACGGACTTAAAGTAGTGATTAGCTTTTTAAAAAATATACATATTAATTATGATTGGTATTTATTAATAAACACCCTTTAAAATTAACCATAGATAAATGTCATATATTCCATGCATGTTTTCTTTGTCATGTATATTTTAAACTGTTTAAAATATTAAACTGTTTAAAATAATAACTTTGAGATTGTTACATTTCGAGGTTTTCAAACTTTGTAATTTTTAACTTAAACATTTTAAAATTACATAAACTGTTTGAAAATTTAACATTGACATTTTAAAATGTTTTAAACTTTGTTTATAGTATTAACATCAAGATTTTAAATGTTTTTAAAAACTTTCTTGCTTATTTTAACTTAGACATTTTACATTTTATTTTTTTTAAACTTTGTTCATAGTTCTAAATTAAGAATTTTACATTGTAAACTTCAAGATTTTAAATGTTTTTAAACTGTGTTTATTATTTTAACTTGGTAGTTTTACGTTTCCATTTTTTTAAACTTTGTTTGAAATAACTTCGAGATTTTAAATGTTTTTAAACTTTGTTTATGATTTTAACTTGGTCGTTTAAATTTTTTAAAGCTTTTTTTGAAATATTAACTTCGAGATTTTAAATGTTTTTAAACTGGTTTTTAACTTGGTCATTTTACTTTTCATTTTTTAAACTTTGTCATTTTAATTTAAACATTTTAAAATTATATATGCTGTTTGAATATTTAACTCAGACATTGTTTAATGCATCCAGCGGGATACCGCAACAAAGTTAGTTATAATAATGTGTTAATTCCACGACTGTATACAATCGGAACGGTTGATATCGGAATCGGTAATCAAGAGTTGGACAATATTAGAATATCGGATATCGGCAAAAAAGCAATTATCGGACAGCTAAGTCTGTTTAATTTTAGATAAATAATGTCGTAACGGACTTAAAGTAGTGATTAGCTTTTAAAAGAATATATATTTTAATTTTGATTGGTATTTATTAATAAACACCGTTTAAAATTAACCATAGATAAATGTCATATATTCCATGCATGTTTTCTTTGTCATTTATATTTTAAACTGTTTAAAATTTTAAACTGTTTAAAATAATAACTTTGAGATTGTTACATTTCCAGGTTTTCAAACTTTGTCATTTTTTACTTAAACATTTTGAAATTACATAAACTGTTTGAAAATTTAACATTGACATTTTAAAATGTTTTAAACTTTGTTTATAGTATTAACATCAAGATTTTAAATGTTTTTAAACTTTCTTGATTATTTTAACTTGGACATTTTACATTTTATTTTTTTTTACTTTGTTCATAGTTCTAAATTAAGGATTTTACCTTGTAAACTTCAAGATTTTAAATGTTTTGAAAGTGTGTTTATAATTTTAACTTGGTAATTTTACCTTTTCATTTTTTAAAACTGTTTAAAATAATAACTTCGAGATTTTAAATGTTTTTAAACTTTGTTTATACGTTCAACTTGGTCATTTGAATTTTTTTAAGCTTTGTTTGAAATAACAACTTTGTGATTTTAAATGTTTTTAAACTGTGTTTATAATTTTAACTTGGTCATTTGAATTTTTTAAAGCTTTTTTGGAAATATTAACTTTGTGATTTTAAATGTTTTTAAACTCTGTTTATAATTTTAACTTGGTACTTTTACTTTTCATTTTTTAAAACTTTGCCATTTAAATTTAAACATTTTAAAATTATATAAACTATTTGAAAATTTAACTCAGACATTGTTTAATGCATCCAGCAGGATATCGCAACAAAATTAGTTATAATAATGTGTTAATTCCACGACTGTATACATCCGTATCGGTTGATATCGGAATCGGTAATTAAGAGTTGGACAATATTGGAATATCGGCAAAAAAGCCATTATCGGACAGCTAAGTCTGTTTGATTTTAGATAGATAATGTCGTAACGCACTTAAAGTAGTGATTAGCTTTTAAAAATATATATATTTTAATCACGATTAGTATTTATTAATAAACACCCTTTAAGATTAACTATAGATAAATGTCATATATTCCATGCATGTTTTCTTTTGCATGTATATTTAATGCATGTTTATCATGCAGTGGTAGAAGTGCATTGCATCATACTATGGGTTCCTTCTGCTCCGTACCCCTCATTTCAAGACATTAGGAGGGGTAAGAAATACTCCAAACCACATTTGCGCTCCTGCGTAGCTAATATGTGTCATATAAAACATTTAGTCATTGCAATAAATATATGCAGCTCGGCTGAAGAGCGTCATTTAAAGGCGTTTTTATTCATAAGTGAGTCCTGCAGGATTGTAAAGCTATATTATACAGCCATCACACATGCAGTGCCAGATGAGCGATCACCATTAAACTTAAGCACCTTGACTGCTGCACTCATTAAAAAGAGAGACAGGAAGTTGTGCAAAACCCAAAGTTTGAGCACAGAAGATGCACTGAAGTACAACTCGGACAAATGCAGAGGGCGTTCTGCCGTTAGACGTTGGAACGAACTGCAGGCGTTATTGTTGTGTTTCCTGCAAAAACTGTCAAATAAAGGAGAGCGTGCTGAAGTACCGGTAGGTGGATTTGATCGGACTTTGTCGGGGAAATGTGAGCGCTTCTGACGCCATTCCTCACTCGCCACTTCGCCAGCCAGGCGGCGATAATCCGGGCTAGGTGCCGAAAAAGGTCATTACGAATGAACCATCTATGACAGGGGTCAACAACCTTTACCACTCAAAGAGCCATTTTGACCCGTTTCACAAAGTAAGGAAAACAATGGGAGCTCCATTACTCTTTTGAAATTTATAATGAAATAACTATGCATACAGAGGTTTTTTTTTTGCTTTGTGCTATTTATAAACAAGGGGTCTCAGACACGCGGCCCGCACCTTAATATGAAAATTTAAAGGCCTACTAAAATGAGATTTTCTTATTTAAACGGGGATAGCAGGTCCATTTTATGTGTCATACTTGATCATTTCGCAATAATGCCATATTTTTGCTGCAAAGGATTTAGTAGAGAACATCGACGATAAAGTTCGCAACTTTTGGTCGCTGATAGAAAAGCCCTGCCTATACTGGAAGTATGTGCGCGTGACGTCACGAGTTGCACGGCTCCACACATATTCACATTGTTTGTAATGGGAGCCACCAGAAATAAGAGCAATTCGGACCGAGAAAGCGACGATTTCCCCATTAATTTGAGCGAGGATGGAAGATTTCTGGATGAGGAAAGTTAGAGCGAAGCTCTATAAAAAAGGGAAAAAAAGGCGAGTGCAGTGGGAGCTATTCAGATGTTTTTAGACACATTTACTAAGATAATTCTGGAAAATCCCTTATCGGCTTATTGTGTTAATGCTGTTTTAGTGAGATTATAAAGTCATACCTGAAAGTCGGAGGGCCGCGGTGACGGCCAGTGTCTCTGAGAGAAGCCAATGGAGGACGCTAACTCTGCACAAGTCTCCTGTAAGAGCCGACTTAATATCACAATTTTCTCATCCAAAAACTTGCTGGTTGACATGTGGTAGAGAAACATGTTCGCTAAAGCTTCACAACAAACAAAGAAACACCGGCTCTGTTTCGGTTGCTAAAGGCAGCTGCAATCCACCGCTTTCCACCAACAGCTTTCTTCTTTGACGTCTCCATTATTAATTGAACATATTGCAAAAAGATTCAGCAACACAGATGTCCAAAATACTGTGTAACTATGCGATGAAAAGAGACTACTTTCAGCCGTAAGTGGTGCTGGGCTAAAATATCCGCTCAACCAATAACGTCACGAACACGTGTCATCATCCCGCGACGTTTTCAACAAGAAACTCAGCGGAAAATTTAAAATTGTAATTTAGTCAACTAAACCGGCCGTATTGGCATGTGTTGCAATGTTAATATTTCATCATTGATATATAAACTATCAGACTGCGTGGTCGCTAGTAGTGGGTTTCAGTAGGCCTTTAACCATAACAACTGTTCTTGTCAGAACTTTTATAATTCTTCGGTCGGACAAAAGTTCTGTTCCCCGTGTTTTGCAAGCAGTTTCTTCAGATGTTTTATCAAATAAATTGGTCCGTACACATTTCTTCCCACTTGCTACCTGATGTCGTCGCTGTTCTGGAAGTGTAATGAGCTTTCTAAGGGCCCATTTGTTTTTCTCTTTCTCCAATTGCCTTTGCTGAAACGACCTGCCCCTCAATTTCAGCCTTAATGAAAGTTTTGTGGCCGTTCCTTCACAAACAGCGTTCCGAGGAACGAGATGTGCCCGAAATGAGCTCCCCTTCTGCGACGGCCGTGCTCGTCACGGTGATGGCGATTGCTCCCGGCCTGGGTTTTCGATGTTCTGACTCGACAAACCTGGCCATCGTCATCGCTGGTGGTGGCTTTGAGGGGGAGCCACAGAAGTGTGACTAACAACCGTCAAGGAAAAGGTCTTCCATCGCACTGAGGCCCCCTGCCGTCTTCCCCCGAGGTGTCGTAATGGGGACGACAAGGTTTGTTTACAGCGCACGACCAACTGGTCTTGGGAGGTAAGACCCTCCCCTGCTGGTTCATCACTGTTGTTCTCTTCAGCGCTGACACCACACAAGCCTGTTATTTTAGTCTACATTTGGATGTGTGCTTTGTGGAGGCCTGAAAGGGCAAATGCACTTTTTTTGGCCTATCATTCACAATTGCTATGTTTTTTGTTTTTTTTTTAACACATTCTAAAGCGTAAAATATGGCAAGTAAGAGTTGGTTAACAATACAGCCAATGAGAAGTCCTCCATTCTGCCCATTAAGCGCTCTAAAAACATTCCAAAACCGCCAACAATAGTCCATTTCCTGACCTAAACCAAGTGGTAGGGTATGGTATGGTCTGGTATCTTAAGGCTGTGTGCCGTGAGATACAGTTTGGTGTCTAATTTCCCCTATTTGGGTTAAAAATATTTTTTGCAAACCAGTAATTGTAGTCTGCAAATTATGTGTTGTTGTTGAGTGTCGATGTTGTCTAGAGCAGTGGTCCCCAACCACCGGGCCGTGGCCCGATTGGTACCGGGCCACAGAAGAATTTTTTAGTTAAAAAAAAAATATATATATATTTTATTTTTATTTTTTTCAATTAAATTAACATAAAAAACACAATATACACTTACAATTAGTGCACCAACCACAAAAACCTCCCCTTTTCATGACAAAAACATCCCTTTTTCATGACAAAGAAGAAGAAGAAGAAAAAAAAAAAAAGGACCCCCCACCCCCCACCGGGCCGCAGAATAAATTATTAAGCGTTGACCGGTCCGCAGATACAAAAAGGTTGGGGACCACTGGTCTAGAGCTCGGCAGAGTAAGTAGGTGGCAGCCGCTGCTAATTGCTTTGTAGATGTCTGAAACAGCGGGAGGCATTGTGCAGGTAAAATTGTGTCTAATGCACAAACTAAAAAATAAACATAAGGTGAGTGCCTCTAAGAAAAGGCATTGAAGCTATGCGGAACGAAACTAAAACTGAACTGGCTACAAAGTAAACAAAAACAGAATGCTGGACAACAGCAAAGACTTACTGCATCCACAGTGCACAACCGAACATGATGTGACAATCAACAATGTCCCCACAAAGAAGATTAAAAACAACTGAAGTACTCTTGATTGCTAAAACAAAGTAGATGCGGGAAATATCGCTCAAAGGAAGACATGAAACTGCTACAGGAAAATACCCAAAAAAGAGAAAAAGCCCCCAAAATAGGAGCGCAAGACAAGAACTAAAACACTACACGCAGGAAAACAGCAAACAACTCAAAATAAGTCAGGGCGTGATGTGACAGGTGGTGACAGTACACCTACTTTGAGACAAGAGCTATATTGATGCATGCTTGGTTATGCTTTAAAGTCAGATCCAACAATTGCGACGACAACTTTTTACTGTCAACTGAGTTTCGTTTTGTAAAGATTTCGGCAAGAAATGGGCCTTGGCTTAAAAAAAGTTGAAAAACACTGTTTTATGGTACGGTATGGTATGGTCTGGTACCTTATTGTATGGTATGGTTTGGTGTGTCTGGTATGGTTTTATTTATGTGGTATGGTATGGTTTGGTGTGTATGGTATGGTTTTATATATGTGGTATGGTATGGTTTGGTGTGTATGGTATGGTTTTATATATGTGGTATGGTATGGTTTGGTGTGTATGGTATGGTATGATATATGATGACATATTGTGTCCTGGGCATGATGTTAAAGTGCATCCGGCAGTGGAGGCTCCTCTATGGGGTCTTGGGGCACTAGGGGCTTAACCCCTTTACTACTGTTACCCCAGGTGGCCCTTGGCAAAGGCCTAGTACCTGACTGCCCCCTAGCCAGATATACGGTGAAGACCTCAACGGCGGAGCAGGCGGAAGACGGTAGATGTAGGAACCACCACAACGGCTGCGATGCAGAAGAAGGTACCTTCACATCCATGTGGGCCCAGTTATGGGGAAATAACAACCCAAGACCTCAACGGTGGAACAGGCGGAGGATGATTTCTAACCCTATGGAGAGTCTCAACGGCTAGTATGGCGGATGAAGGCTGCAGCATAAAAGGGTACCCAGTCGTCTTGGACTCCATGCCACTGGACCCTGACCTGGATCTGTCAGGGATCGTGTGGTGACTGTCTGTGTACCAGTCTCCCCACGTTAAACAAAGTCACGCACAGGCATCTTACATAAAGGGATACACCCCTACCAGGAGGACCGTCATACTCTCTTCGAGTGACCGCCGATGATATATGACAGTGATCCTCAACAGGCGGACCGTGGTCCATGTCCGGACCCAGCAACGTGTCCGTCTGGACCCAGCACGAATTATAGTTAAAAAAAAATAAAAAAATAAAAAATATATATATATTTGCCCAGAAGAACTGATCCCAGGTCAGATGTGCACCTGCCCACAATAACTGATCCCAGGTCAGATGTGCACCTGCCCAAAAGAACTGATCTTAGGTCAGATGTGGACCTGCCCACAAGAACTGATCTCAGGTCTGATGTGCACCTGCCCACAAGAACTGATCTCAGGTCAGATGTGCACCTGCCCACAAGAACTGATCCCAGGTCAGATGTGGACATGGCCACAATAACTGATCCCAGGTTAGATGTGGACATGGCCACAATAACTGATCCAAAGGCAGCTGTTCTCCTGCCCACAAGAACTGATCTCAGGTGAGATGTGCACCTGCCCACAAGAACTGATCCCAGGTCAGATGTGGACATGGCCACAATAACTGATCCAAAGGCAGCTGTTCTCCTGCCCACAAGAACTGATCTCAGGTGAGATGTGCACCTGCCCACAAGAACTGATCTCAGGTGAGATGTGCACCTGCCCACAAGAACTGACCTCAGGTCAGATGTGGACCTGCCCACAAGAACTGATCTCAGGTCTGATGTGCACCTGCCCACAAGAACTGAGCTCAGGTCAGATGTGCACATGCCTGCCCATAATAACTGATCTCAGGTCAGATTTGCACCTGCCCACAAGAACTTATCCCAGGTCAGATGTGGACATGGTCACGATAACTGATCCCAGGTCAGATGTGGACATGGCCACACTAACTGATCCAAAGGCAGCTGTTCTCCTTCAAACAAGAACTGATCTCAGCTCAGATGTGCACCTGCCCACAAGAACTAATCTCGGGTCAGATGTGGACATGGCCACGGTAACTGATCCCAGGTCAGATGTGGACATGGCCACACTAACTGATCCAAAGGCAGCTGTGCACCTGCCCATAATAACTGATACCAGGTCGGATGTGCACCTGTCCATAATATCTAATCCCAGGTCCGATGTGGACATGGCCACAAGAACTGATCTCAGGTGAGATGTGTACCTGCCCACAAAAACTGTTCTCAGGTCAGATGTGATCTCAGGCCAGATGGGATCACATCTGACCTGAGATCAGTTTTTGTGGGTAGGTACACATCTGACCTGAGATCAGTTCTTGTGGCCATGTCCACATCTGACCTGAGATCAGTTCTTGTGGGCAGCTACACATCTGACCTGAGATCAGTTCCTGTGGCCATGTCCACATCTGACCTGAGATCAGTTCTTGTGGCCACATTATTTATATAGGACATTTAAACAATACTTTTTTCAAAGTGCTGCACAGCCATGTTAAAACCAATATTAAAAACAATATTATACTCCACCAGTGAAGTCCAGGGAGTGGTTAAAGAAGTCAAGTGAGGAGGTCATTTCTCTTCATAAGAAAGGATACGGATATAAGAAAATAGCAAAGACATTACACATTCCAAGAGACACAGTTGGGAGCATAATTCGCAAGTTTAAAGCTAAAGGCACAGTGGAAACACTACCTGGGTGCGGTAGAAAGAGGATGCTGTGTGCAACTGCTGTCCGGTATTTGAAGCGTACAGTGGTGAAAAACCCCCGGGTAACAGCCGAGGAACTACAACAGGACATTGCAGAGGGGGGAACGCAGGTTTCGTCCCAGACAATAAGGCGCGCACTACGAGATGAAGGCCTCCATGCCAGTACTCCCAGGCGCACCCCACTTCTGACTACCAGGCACAAGAAAATAGACTCCAGTATGCCAAAAATCATCTGGACAAACCCCAAAGGTTTTGGGAAACTGTTCTATGGAGTGATGAGACAAAAGTGGAACTCTTTGGGCCTATGAATCAACGTTATGTCTGGAGGAGAAAAAATGAACCTTAGAAAGAGAACACCTTGCCTACTGTTAAGCATGGTGGGGGGTCAATCATGCTCTGGGGCTGTTTCTCTGCCTCAGGTACCGGGAATCTCCAGCGCCTTCAAGGCATTATGAATTCTATTTCCTAGCAGGATATATTAGCTGCAAATGTCATGAAGTCAGTGACAAAGCTGAGGCTTGGGAGACGTTGGACCTTCCAACAGGACAAGGATCCCAAGCATACCTCCAAATCAACATCAGAGTGGTTGCAGAAGAAGGGCTGGAAGACTCTGGAGTGGCCTTCACAGTCCCCAGACCTAAATCCTATAGAAAAGCTGTGGTGGGACTTGAAGAAGGCAGTTGCACCACGCAAGCCCAAGAATATGAATGAACTGGAGGCCTTTGCCCAAGAGGAATAGGCTAAAATACCTGTAGATGGTTGCAAGAAGCTTGTGTCCGCTTATGTATCACATTTGAAGGATGTCATTACTGCCAAAGGGTGTTCTACTAAGTACTAAAGATGCATGGAACTAGGGGGTTGAATCATTTTGTCAATGAGACATTAAGAAAAATGTCCTTTTTTGGTATTTTGTAAAATACAGTGTTACAATTTAAGTTGCATTTGTCTATTTGACACATTTTTATTTGATATGACTATAAACCAAATACGGAATAAATGTCCAACTTGATAAAACACCAAAATTGTGTGCGGGTTGAATAATTTTGATCACAACTGTATATATGTATACGTATATATATATATATATATATATATATATATATATATATATATATATATATATATATATATATATATATATATATATATATATATATATATATATATATATATATATATATATATATATATATATATATATATATATAGGGACGGCGTGGCGCAGTGGGGAGAGTGGCCGTGCGCAACCCGAGGGTCACTGGTTCAAATCCCACCTAGAACCAACCTCGTCACGTCCGTTGTGTCCTGAGCAAGACACTTCACCCTTGCTCCTGATGGTTGCTGGTTGGCGCCTTGCATGGCAGCTCCCTCCATCAGTGTGTGAATGTGTGTGTGAATGGGTAAATGTGGAAGTAATGTCAAAGCGCTTTGAGTACCTTGAAGGTAGAAAAGCGCTATACAAGTACAACCCATTTATTTATATATATATATATATATATATATATATATATATATATATATATATATATATATAGGCTTCACGGTGGCAGAGGGGTTAGTGCGTCTGCCTCACAATACGAAGGTCCTGCAGTCCTGGGTTCAAATCCAGGCTCGGGATCTTTCTGTGTGGAGTTTGCATGTTCTCCCCGTGAATGCGTGGGTTCCCTCCGGGTACTCCGGCTTCCTCCCACTTCCAAAGACATGCACCTGGGGATAGGTTGATTGGCAACACTAAATTGGCCCTAGTGTGTGAATGTGAGTGTGAATGTTGTCTGTCTATCTGTGTTGGCCCTGCGATGAGGTGGCGACTTGTCCAGGGTGTACCCCGCCTTCCGCCCGATTGTAGCTGAGATAGGCGCCAGCGCCCCCCGCGACCCCGAAAGGGAATAAGCGGTAGAAAATGGATGGATGGATGGATATATATATATATATATATATATATATGTGTGTGTGTATTTATGTCTATATATATACAGTGGGGCAAAAAAGTATTCATTCAGCCACCGATTGTGCAAGTTCTCCCACTTATAATGATGACAGAGGTCTGTAATTTTCATCATGGGTACACTTCAACTGTGGGAGACAGAATGTGAAAAAAAAATCCAGGAATTCACATTGTAGGAATTTTAAAGAATTTATTTGTAAATTATGGTGGAAAATAAGTATTTGGTCACTTCAAACAAGGAAGATCTCTGGCTCTCACAGACCTGTAACTTCTTCTTTAAGAAGCTCTTCTGTCCTCCACTCGTTACCTGTATTAATGGCACTTGTTTGAACTTGTTATCTGTATAAAAGGCACCTGTCCACAGCCTCAAACAGTCAGACTCCAAACTCCACTATGGCCAAGACCAAAGAGCTGTCAAAGGACACCAGGAAAATAATAGTAGACCTGCACCAGACTGGGAAGAGTAAATCTACAATAGGCAAGCAGCTTGGTGTGAAAAAAATCAACTGTGGGAGCAATTATCAGAAAATGGAAGACATACAAGACCACTGATAATCTCCCTCGATCTGGGGCTCTACGCAACATCTCATCCCATGGGGTCAAAATGATCATGAGAACGGTGAGCAAAAATCCCAGAACCACACGGGGGGACCTGGGGAATGACCTGCAGAGAGCTGGGACCAAAGTAACAAAGGTTACCATCAGTAACACACTACGCCGACAGGGAATCAAATCCTGCAGTGCCAGCCGTATCCCCCCTGCTGAAGCCAGTGCATGTCCAGGCCCGTATGAAGTTTGCCAGAGAGTACACGGATGATACAGCAGAGGATTGGGAGAATGTCATGTGGTCAGATGAAACCAAAATAGAACTTTTTGGTATAAACTCAACTCGTCGTGTTTGGAGGAAGAAGAATACTGAGTTGCATCCCAAGAACACCAAACCAACTGTGAAGCATGGGGGTGGAAACATCATGCTTTGGGGCTGTTTTTCTGCTAAGGAGACAGGACGATTGATCCGTGTTAAGGAAAGAATAAATGGGGCCATGTATCGTGAGATTTTGAGCCAAAACCTCCTTCTATCAGTGAGAGCTTTGAAGATGAAACGTGGCTGGGTCTTCCGGCATGACAATGATCCCAAACACACCGCCCGGGCAACAAAGGAGTGGCTCCGTAAGAAGCATTTGAAAGTCCTGGAGTGGCCTAGCCAGTCTCCAGACCTCAAACCCATAGAAAATCTGTGAAGGGAGTTGAAAGTCCGTTTTGCTCGGCAACAGCCCCAAAACATCAATGCTCTCGAGAAGATCTGCATGGAGGAATGGGCCAAAATACCAGCTACTTTGTGTGCAAACCTGGACCTATAGTAATCGGTTGACCTCTGTTATTGCCAACAAAGGTTATATTACAGAGTATTGAGTGGAATTTTTGTTATTGACCAAATACTTATTTTCCACCATAATTTACAAATAAATTATTTTAAATTCCTACAATGTGAATTCCTGGATTTTTTTTCCACATTCTGTCTCCCACAGTTGAAGTGTACCTATGATGAAAATTACAGACCTCTGTCATCATTTTAAGTGGGAGAACTTGCACAATCGGTGGCTGATTAAATACTTTTTTGCCCCACTGTATATATGTATATACAGTGGGGCAATGTATATATATGTATATGTATATATATATATGTGTGTGTATATATATATATATATATATATATATATATATATATATATATATATGCATATATGTATGTATATATATATATATGCATATATGTATGTATATATATACATATACATGTATATATGTATATGTGTGATTTAGGGCTATATAAGTAAACATTGATTGATTGATTGATTGATTGATATGTATATATATATGTGTATATATATGTATGTATGTATATCTATATATATATTTGTATGTATATCTATATATATATATATGTATGTATATATATATATATGTATATATATATATATATATGTATGTGTATATATATATATATATATATATATATATATATATATATATATGTGTGTGTAGTGAGTCTTATTCTGTGTTGTGTAGTTTTTTAAGTAAGAGACACTCCACCATTCCGTCGTTTCATCATTTATTGGCCACCTTTGTTGGAAACATGAAATACATGCACAAGTCTCTACTTTCTGGCGGAGTGATACCTCATCATCAAAAGTCCGATAGAAGAGAAAATAAACAACATTCATTCATATAAAAAAATTTAAATTGCATTAACAAAAACGTTTTATCACAAAAAAAAAATAATGCACAAATCCACATACCTTTGTTGGAAACGTGAAACACATACGCAGGTCTCTACTTTCTGGCGGAGTGATACCTGCGTAAATACCCTGCGTAATTATGACCAAAAATTTCAAACATTCAACGCTCTAATCCATACTTAACAAAATTGTGCATAAAAAAATACTTAAAACAACACATCACTTATACCTACAACATTGATGTTTTAACTTTTAAAGTATTATGAAAGTTTAGAAATAATATTTACACAAGAAACACAGAGCAATGAAGAACTATTACCTCATTTTCAAAAGTCCGATAGAAGAGGAAGTAAACATCCGAAAAAACAGCAAAGTCACTTCCTGCACCGGACATCCGGTTCTTCAAAATAAAACCAATACTTTAAAATAAAACATAACACCCTATCTCGTTCATAATATAGCGCAACAACATCACATTACATATATATATATATATATATATATATATATATATATATATATATATATATATATATATATATATATATATATATATATATATATATATATATATATATATATATATACATATATATATATTTATACACACACGTGTGTGTCAGCGTTCGGCTCTCGACCAAATTTCTTTCGCCCAATACGGTCCATGTCTCAAAAAGTTTGGACAAGGTTGATGAAAGGTGTGACTAACAAACGTCGTTCAAGACAAAAGTACACTAAAAGCCCACAGACAACAGGAAGCTCTTCAGTAAACTCATTTGTCACCAGCACAGCAGATTCATAGTTTGTTGTTGACATCATTCATTTCCCCCTCATTTACTTTCTAGTCACAATGAAATATTCCCCGTTGTGCCTTTTTTTTTTTTTTTTTTAACTGACTTGACATCTCGGGCTGAATTGTGTGTCGCACAATTACCAATATAACAAATGCATGTCTTCGGATCGTCTTCATTTTGTCTCTCCCGCGCGATAAACTATTGACCTTGCAGCGCGGCGCAATTTGATGGTAAATGGCTGTCATTTGGTGTGCGCCACGCCTCATGAAGCCACCCTCTTTTATTATGACTTTGCCGTTTATGCCCCCACTGATCACCGTATCGCAGTGGTGCTTGACTAATTTGAGAACCTCAGGCGGATGACAAACACAGACTGTTGATCGTCGATTCCAGGGCGAGACTTTTTGTGTTTTTCGTTGGCGAGGCCATTTGTCCTTGTCGGGTTGAACTCGTCGCCCAGAATCGAGTTCCGCCGATCCGCGCTGACAAGCAGATACTGGATTGTACCGCATGCACCAGGCAGGACATGACTGAGCATGGAGAACTGGTAGTGACGACATAAACAGTCCACCGGTTCAGAGCAGGGTTTTTCCACCGTTTTTGCGTTGAAAAAAATCCAGAGTCAAACCACCAGCAGAAATCATTAAAAAACGAAACTCAGTCGACAGTAAAAAGTCGTTGTCGCAATCGTTGTATATGACTTTAAACCAGTCTTGGGCAAATTAAGGCCTGGGGGCCACATGCGGCCCGTTAAGCTTTCAATCTGGACCGCCGGACATTCCCAAATATTTTTTTTTAATCTTTAAGATGCCATTATGATGGGTAGTCATGTTTCCTAATGACCGTAAGTCTTCAACTGTACAAAGTATTTCAATGGTTGGAATCTGCACTTTTGCATGATATTCCAGTTACTATGGTAATCTAATTAGTTACTATAGTAATCCACGTCACCGCAGCTCAGACGAGCCGCCAAGCAGTGTGGGCGGGAAACGTTTCCACAGACGCGGTAGGAGATTTTCACAACAAAGTTATAAAGCTTAAAGATATATCTGTCATGTCTGTGTGATCATATTTTGTTTTAGTCATGTTCGGTTTTGTTTTTGGACTCTTTGTGCACTTTTGTTTATTTTTGTCACCATAGCAAGTCATTAGTTTTCACCTTGTCCCCATGTCGCGCACCTGTTTGCAAGGTAGTCAGCCTGGCAACATCACCATCTGTCACCCACGATGGCCCTTCTAAGAACCCATGATTCCATGCCCCTTGTCTCGGTCGTAGTAAGTTTTTTCGTTATTCATGCCACAGTGCAAGTTTTGGTTTGTTTTTATAGCCAAGTTTTGTACCTCCATTGTGAGCGCTTTTTGTTTATCCCTTGTTTGAATTATAATTAAAATATGTCAAAAAAGGGATAAACGAAAAGCGTTCACAAAGTAATTGTTTTCGTTATTCATGCCATAGTGCAAGTTTGTGTTTGTTTTTATATCCAAGTTTTGTACCTCCATTGTGAGTTCTTTTTGTTTATCCCTTTTTTGAATTATAATTAAAATATTTCAAAAAAGGGATAAACGAAAAGCCCTCACAATATAAAGTTATTTTTAAAGACTTAAGTCATATGCCCTTTTTGTCAAAGAAAACCCTGTTTTTTATGGAAAAAAAACTGAAAATATGCAATATTTTCCCCCCCAAATTTTCTAAAGTGGAATATTTTAGATTGTATAATAATTTGAGCCTTAAAATGTCAATAATTCATAACAACATTGATTTTAATTCCTTATTTTTTTTCAGCAATGACACACACAAAAAAATCCCAACCAAATTATCGGGGATCCAAGAGGGTCCTACTCATTAAAAAAGATTTTAAAAAATTTACTGTTTACTTTTAACACAATAATCTCGAGATCAACTTCTGATCCATCTGTCAATTATAAGTGTTATTTTTGTTTGTTTGTTTTAGGTGCTTCTTTTAAAAAAAAAACTGATTGTTTTTTTATATGGAAAACATAAAATATGCAAAATTTTTCCCAAAGAATATCCCAAAGTGTAATATTTAATGTGACGTAATTGAAGCCTTGAATAGGTCAATAATTCATAATGACATTTTGATTCATTATTATTTTTTAAAGAAAGAAACAGCCTGCATGGCAGCTTTTTATTATTAGAGTCTACGTTGCAACATTGTCTTTTACATTTCACCTGTTTGCTGTTTTATACCACTTTTTCTGCTTAATTTCTTTTAATCGTATTTTTAGACTATGCCGTGGGGCCATTTGTGGAGCTTTTTATTTATCCCTTTTTTGAATTATAATTAAAATATTTCAAAAAAGGGATAAACAAAAAGCGCTCACAATGGAGGTACAAAACTTGGCTATAAAAACAAACCAAAACTTGCACCATGGCATGAATAACAAAAACACTTACTGTAACCGAGACAAGGGGCATGGAATCATGGGTTTGTAGAACGGTGATCGTTGGTGATAGATGGTGATGTTGCCAGGCTGACTACCTTGCAACTGTGGCTTAAATAATACTGTGGTGATTTGAGAAAACAGGTGTGTGACATGGGCACAAAGTGAAAACTAATGAGTTGCTATGGTGACAAAAACAAACAAAAGTGCATAGAGTCCAAAAACAAAAACGAACATTACTAAAACAAAACATGATCACACAGACATGACAATATCAGATTGTAGGTGGGTTTATTTCGTACCCTTCGCGTTCATATTTCACTGTTTGTTGCATTTTTGTTGCGTTTCACTTGATTGTAACATATTTTGATTGAAAACGGGTGTGACCTTCATATTTTGTCAATATTCAGTGTTTTATCGTTCATAGAAAAATGTATCATTCCATTACGTTTTTTAAGGCGGTCTGTCATAACGTTTTTAGCATTCAATCAGACATTATTGTGAGGTTTTGTATGTTCCTAAAAATAGATATACCGGCCCTCAGACCCATTTTTTTCTCTAAATGTGGCCCTCAAGTCAAAATAATTGCCCAGGCCTGCTTTAACCCATAACCAACTATGCATCACTATGGTTTTTTCTCAAAGTAGGTGTACTGTCACGACCTGTCACATCACGCCCTGACTTATTTGATATTTGTTGCTGTTTTCCTGTTTGTAGTGTTTTAGATCTTGTCTTGCCATCCTTTTTTGGTGTTTTTTCCTGTTGTTTTGGTATTTTCCTGTTGCGGTTTCATGTCTTCCTTTGAGCGATATTTCCCGCATCTACTTTGTTTTAGCAATTAAGACTATTTCAGTTGTTTTTATCCTTCTTTGTGGGGACATTGTCGATTGTCATGTCATGTTCGGATGTACTTTGTGGACGCCGTCTTTGCTCCACAGTAAGTCTTTGCTGTCGTCCAGCATTCTGTTTTTGTTTACTTTGTAGCCAGTTCAGTTTTAGTTTCATTCTTCATAGCCTTACCTAAGCTTCAACGCATTTTCTTAGGGGCACTCACCTTCGGTTTATTTTGATCTAAGCATTAGACACTTTTTTACCTGCACGCTGCCTCCCGCTGTTTCCGACATCGACGAAGCCATTAGCTACCGGCTGCCACCTATTGTTATGGAAGAGTATAACAAGGTTATTCTGCCGAGCTCTCGACAGCAGCCATAATTTGCAAACTATAATAACTGGTTTGCAAAAAATATTTTTAACCCAAATAGGTCAAATTAGATCATCTCCCACGGCACACCAGACTGTATCTCACGGCACACATAGGTTGAAAAACACTGGTTCAGAGTATACAGCAATGGATCATTAATCTGAAGAATAGCAGGACTGAATGTCACCAACATCAGGGCTGTATATTTTTATTCCCCCTTTGGAACAACTCAGCCGTTAATAAAACATTGAAAGGACACATTCATTGTACCCCAAATTGTGACACATTTCCGAAACACAATCCTGCAGCTCCCTGTTCTGTTTTTTAACTTTGCCTATCATTTACAGTCCCTATGTCAGTGTTTTTCAACCCGTGTGCCACGCCGTGAGATATCGTCTGTTGTGCCGTGGGAATTTATGCAACTTCACCTAATTCAGGGGTGTCCAAACTTTTTCCACTGAGGGCCGCACACTGAAAAATCAAAGCAAGCGGGAGTCATTTTGATACTTTTTATTTAAAAAAGCAATATAATATATGTATAAAAAATATACATTTAGACCTCCACTCAGGCTTGATGCCAGGGACCCCAAAGGATTTTGTTAAAAAAATATAAAAAAATGCGTCATTATTTAGTATTGTTATTATTATTATCCAATATGAATAGATCAACAAAATCAACATTAGGTCTATCTGTCAATATTCCCATCCATCCATTTCTACCGCTTAACCCCGCTTATCGGGGGGTGCTTGAGCCTATCTCAGATACAATCGGGCGGAAGGCGGGGTACACCCTGGACAAGTCGCTAGCTCATCACAGGGCCAACACAGATAGACAGATAACATTCACACACTAGGGCCGATTTAATTTTGCTATCCGTCAATATAAAAGTTTTTAAAGATTTAAGTCATATGCTCTTTTTGTCAAAGAAAACCCTGTTTTTTATGGAATTTTTTAAAAATGTGCAATATTTTCCCGCTATAAAATTTCAAAGTGCAGTATTTAAGATTGCCGTATTTTTCAGAGTACAAGTCGCACCTGCCGAAAATGCATAATATAGATGAAAAAAAAACATATATAAGTCACACTGGGGTATAAGTCGCATTTTTGGGGGAAATTTATTTGATAAAACCCAACATGTCAGACTTAGCCCTGTCTTGGTTTGACTCTTATCTTACTGATAGGATGCAGTGTGTCTCCCATAACAATGTTACCTCGGACTATGTTAAGGTAACGTGTGGACTTCCCCAGGGTTCGGTCCTTGGCCCTGTACTCTTCAGCATCTACATGCTGCCGCTAGGTGACATCATACGCAAATACGGTGTTAGCTTTCACTGTTATGCTGATGACACCCAACTCTACATGCCCCTAAAGCTGACCAACACGTGGAGGCGTGGAGGCGTGTCTTAATGAAATTAAACAATGGATGTCCGCTAACTTTTTGCAACTCAAAGCCAAAAAAACGGAAATGCTGATTATCGGTCCTGCTAGACACCGACCTCTATTTAATAATACAACTGTAACATTTGATAACCAAACAATTAAACAAGGCGACTCGGTAATGAATCTGGGTATTATCTTTGACCCAACTCTCTCCTTTGAGTCACACATTAAAAACGTTACTAAAACGGCCTTCTTTCATATCCGTAAAATCGCTAAAATTTGCTCCATTCTGTCCACTAACGACGCTGAGATCATTATCCATGCGTTTGTTACGTCTCGTCTCAATTACTGTAACGTATTATTTTCGGGTCTCCCCATGTCTAGCATTAAAAGATTACAGTTGGTACAAAGTGCGGCTGCTAGACTTTTGACAAGAACAAGAAAGTTTGATCATATTACGCCTGTACTGGCTCACCTGCACTGGCTTCCTGTGCACTTAAGATGTGACTTTAATAACAATAATAATGGATTAGATTTATATCGCGCTTTTCTATGGTTAGATACTCAAAGCGCTCACAGAGAAGTGGGAACCCATCATTCATTCACACCTGGTGGTGGTAAGCTACATCCGTAGCTACAGCTGCCCTGGGGAAGACTGACGGAAGCGTGGCTGCCAGTTTGCGCCTACGGCCCCTCCGACCACCACCAATCATTCATCCATCTTTCATTCACCAGTGTGAGCGGCACCGGGGGCAAAGGTGAAGTGTCCTGCCCAAGGACACAACGGCAGCGATTTGGATGTTTATAGGTGGGAAGCGAACCTGCAACCCTCAGGTTTCTGGCACGGCTGCTCTACCCACTACGCCATGCCGCCCCAACTTTAAGGTTTTACTACTTAAGTATAAAATACTACACGGTCTAGCTCCATCCTATCTTGATGATTGTATTGTACCATATGTCCCGGCAAGAAATCTGCGTTCAAAGGACTCCGACTTATTAGTGATTCCCAAAGCCCAAAAAAAGTCTGCGGGCTATAGAGCGTTTTCCATTCGGGCTCCAGTACTCTGGAATGCACTTCCGGTAACAGTTCGAGATGCCACCTCAGTTGAAGCATTTAAGTCTCACCTTAAAACTCATTTGTATACTCTAACCTTTAAATAGACTCCCTTTTTAGACCAGTTGATCTGCCGTTTCTTGTCATTTACTCCTATGTCCCACTCTCCCTTGTGGAGGGGGTCCAGTCCGATGGCCATGGATGACGTACTGGCTGTCCAGAGTCGTGACCCAGGATGGACCGCTTGCCTGTGTATCGGCTTGGGAAATCCCTGCTCTGCTGATCCTCCTCCGCTTGGGATGGTTTCCTGCTGGCTCCGCTTTGGACTGGACTCTCGCGGCTGTGTTGGATCCATTATGGATTGAACTTTCACAGTATCATGTTAGACCCGCTCGACATCCATTACTTTCGTCCTCTCCAAGGTTCTCATAGTCATCGTGGTCACCGACGTCCCACTGGGTGTGAGTTTTCCTTGCCCTCATTTGGGCCTACCGAGGATGTCGTAGTGGTTTGTGCAGCCCTTTGAGACACTAGTGATTTAGGGCTATATAAGTTAACATTAATTTATTGATTGATAAAGTAGATGCAATTTTTTTTACTCTTTACTTTTAACACTAATCTTGAGATCAACTTCCGATCCATCAGTTAATTATACATTTTTATTGTTGTTTATGTTTTTTGTTATTTGTTTGTAGGCCCTTCTTAAAAAAAAAAACAGCTCCGTTTTTTCAAATGGCAAACATAAAATATGCAACATTTTTCCCAAATAATATCTCAAAGTGGAATATTTAATGTAACGTAATTGGAACCTTGAAGAGGTCAATAATTCATAATGATGTTTTGATTCATTATTATTTAAAGAAAGAGACAAACTGCATGGCAGCTTTGTGTTATTAGAGTCAACATTGCATATTTGTCTTGTTACATTTCACTTGTTTGCTGTTTTATGCCACTTTTTTATGATTTTTATTTTTTTTAATCATATTTTTAGGACGTGCTGTGGGGCCATTAAAAAATTACCTGCGCGGCTGCACTTTGGTCACCACTGACCTAATTGGTCCAAACATTTTTTTTTGCTAATCAATAATTATAATGTGCTGTTGCTTAGTGTGTGTGTTGTGTAAAACTCGGCAGGATAAGCACGTAATACTCCATGCCAGTAGGTGGCAGCAGGTAATTAAGTGCTTTGTAAAAGTCGGAATGTGTCGGGTGATCATAACATTCAGACCACAGCGGGAGGCAGGGTGCAGGTAAAAAGATATGTAATGCTTAAACCAAAAATTAACCAAAGGAAAAGTCAATGACTATGCAAAACAAAAGTAAAACTGAACTGGCTACAAAGTAATCAATCGAGTAATCAATCCTATTACCTCCTTGCTGATGTTTATTCACCAGTTAGAATGCATTAAAAAAAAAAAACTTAAACATTTGTTTGCTTGTCCCACATAAGAATTGTGAATGATAGACAAACATTTGAAAAAAATGGTTAAAATTTTATGATAATGTTCATCAGTCAACTCATTGGTGTTGATTTTCAATCTATCAAGATAAAAAAAAATATCAAAATCAAATTACAGGATGTTGTTTGTGTAGTTTGCTCATTTTCCGCGACTGGTGCACTAACATTATGTGGGTTTATTTTATTTTTTTACATATGTAGCATCATCTACAAAGATACAAAGAATTGCTATTGCAACATCTAGTGGACACATTTAGAACTGCAGTTTCTTTCATTCAAAAATTTTGGCTCATTTTTATATTGAGCAAACTCATCCTGATCCGGCCCGCAGACCGTAAGTTTACCATGAATTGATTAGATAGATAGATAGATAGATAGATAGATAGTACTTTATTGATTCCGTCAGGAGAGTTCCTTCAGGAAAATTAAAATTCCAGCAGCAGTGTACAGACTTGAGATCAATTTAAATAAAAGTAAAAAGTAAATCATGGGGGTTTAAATGGAAACAAAATAGAGAAATATTACAATAAGAATAAAAACTAAAAAGCAACAATGGGAATAAAAATATAACAGTAAAATAAGACTATAACAAGACAAAGTAGGCAGTAGTGACCATGTTATGAAAACGGATTGCACTGTTATTGTTTTGCATCCCCTGTGATCCTAGTACCCCCCGCCCCAGAGAGGAGTTGTACAGTCTAATGGCGTGTGGGACTAAGGAGTTATTGAGTCTATTAGTCCTGCACTTGGGATGTAGCATTCTAGCACTGAACAGGCTCCTCTGGCTACTGATAACGCTATGCAGAGGGTGACTGGCATCATCCAGGATGCTCACTAGTTTGTCAAGAGTCCTCTTCTCTGCCACCGTCACCAGTGAGTCCAGTTTCATTCCGATTGTAGAACCGGCCCGCCTGATCAGTTTCTCAAGTCTGGAGCTGTCCTTCTTAGATGTACTGCCCCCCCCAGCACACTACCATGTAGAACAGAACACTGGCAACCACAGACTGGTAGTACATCCACAGGAGTTTTTTGCAGATGTTGAAGGAGTGCAGTCTCCTGAGGAAGTACAGCCTGCTCTGTCCTTTCTTGTACTGGTGGTCCGTGTTAACAGTCCAGTCCAGCTTATTGTCCACCCAAACCCCGAGGTACTTGAATGAGTCCACGGTCTGTACCTCAACTCCCTCGATCACAGTAGGTTGTGACCGTGGACTCGACCTCCCAAAGTCAATGACCAGCTCCTTGGTCTTTGATGGATTGAGCTGCAAGAGGTTTGTGTGATTAACGTGGACCCCGACTTAAACAAGTTGAAAAACTTATTCGGGTGTTACCATTTAGTGGTCAACTGTACGGAATATGTACTGAACTGTGCAATCTACTAAAAAAAGTGTCAATCAATCAATCAATCAATCAATGACACCCCGGCCCAAAAACATACTTGTACGCTTTATTATTTTTTAATATGTATTTTTAAACTGTAAAAAATAACCATAATGATGTTAGCATACAAAATGCCATTTGGGTTAAAGATCTACAAACTGGTGTATGACCGAAACATCAACGATGATTTGGATAATTAGTATAAACAACAATGCCGAGCTTTGTGAGGTCCATTGTTTTTGTTCTCGGCAAATCCATGCTAGACATAGTAGAGCTTCCCACCCGGGCAAAAATCCTCACATGTTTCCTGTCCCGGGGCTGCCCTCTTCCGGTCTGGGCCCGGAGCCACAACCTGCGGATTCCCAGGCGCTGGACAGTAGACGTTGGGGTTGGGTTTCGTTTGAACAGCTAAAAATAGACCTCGCCTGTATCGCCCTTAATCTGTTGCATTCCTGACCAGGAGCCCTGAGCAAAATAGTTCCTGCTAAAACAGGAAAACCCTGGACTGAACATTCCAGAGTTTTTGAACAATGTAGTAATACATACTCCACAGTCTCCACTTTGATGCAGTGCCCTGTTTTGTTCTTTTTTTTTTTTTGCTGCCCTCAGTCTCGTATTGGATAAGGCAGCCCGTACCATACCAAACAATACCATACGGTATCATACCATACATTACCATTCCATACCAAACCATACCATACCGTATCATACCATACCAGTGTTTTCCCCAGAATATTTGTTACTCAAGGTGGTGTCTCTCCATTGGGAAGGGTGCGTCGCCTGGGATAGGATTATGGACGTACGGGGAAGTGTTGAAGGGGCTGGGTGGGTGTCACCATCACTTCTCCATCTTATCATCTCATCAATAGACTATAGACTGTGTGGTGAAGTAGGCCGGCTCCGTTGCATGAAGAAGCCTTGTTTTTCCCGCTCTGTATGCTGAATGGCAATATACGATATACTGTATATCTCAATATTTTTCCCGTAAAGTAAAAACAAAACACAAAACAATCCACGTTTCCTGAGATACTAAGTACGTCATTGTTTTGACTTAGTAGATCCATCCATCCATCTTCTTCCGCTTATCCGAGGTCGGGTCGCGGGGGCAACAGCCCAAGCAGGGAAACCCAGACTTCCCTCTCCCCAGCCACTTCGTCTAGCTCTTCCCGGGGGATCCCGAGGCGTTCCCAGGCCAGCCGGGAGACATAGTCTTCCCAACGTGTCCTGGGTCTTCCCCGTGGCCTCCTACCGGTTGGACGTGCCCTAAACACCTCCCTAGGGAGGCGTTCGGGTGGCATCCTGACCAGATGCCCGAACCACCTCATCTGGCTCCTCTCGATGTGAAGGAGCAGCGGCTTTACTTTGAGTTCCTCCCGCATGGCAGAGCTTCTCACCCTATCTCTAAGGGAGAGACCCGCCACACGGCGGAGGAAACTCATTTCGGCCGCTTGTATCCGTGATCGTATCTTTTCGGTCATGACCCAAAGCTCATGACCATAGGTGAGGATGGGAACTTGGATCGACCGGTAAATTGAGAGCTTTGCCTTCCGGTTCAGCTCCTTCTTCACCACAACGGATTGATACAACGTCCGCATTACTGAAGACGCCGCACCGATCCGCCTGTCGATCTCACAATCCACTCTTCCCCCACTCGTGAACAAGACTCCTAGGTACTTGAACTCCTCCACTTGGGGCAGGGTCTCCTCCCCAACCCTGAGATGGCACTCCACCCTTTTCCGGGCGAGAACCATGGACTCAGACTTGGAGGTGCTGATTCTCATTCCGGTCGCTTCACACTCGGCTGCGAAACGATCCAGTGAGAGCTGAAGATCCCGGTCAGATGAAGCCATCAGGACCACATCATCTGCAAAAAGCAGAGACCTAATCCTGCGGTCACCAAACCGGAACCCCTCAACGCCTTGACTGCGCCTAGAAATTCTGTCCATGAAAGTTATGAACAGAATCGGTGACAAAGGACAGCCTTGGCGGAGTCCAACCCTCACTGGAAATGTGTTCGACTTACTGCCGGCAATGCGGACCAAGCTCTGGCACTGATCGTACAGGGAACGGACCGCCACAATAAGACAGTCCGATACCCCATACTCTCTGAGCACTCCCCACAGGACTTCCCGAGGGACACGGTCGAATGCCTTCTCCAAGTTCACGAAGCACATGTAGACTGGTTGGGCAAACTCCCATGCACCCTCAAGAACCCTGCCGAGAGTATAGAGCTGGTCCACAGTTCCACGACCAGGACGAAAACCACACTGTTCCTCCTGAATCCGAGGTTCGACTATCCGGCGTAACCTCCTCTCCAGTACACCTGAATAAACCTTCCCGGGAAGGCTGAGGAGTGTGATCCCACGATAGTTGGAACACACCCTCCGGTCCCCCTTCTTAAAGGGAGGAACCACCACCCCGGTCTGCCAATCCAGAGGTACCGCCCCCGATGTCCATGCGATGCTGCTGAGTCTTGTCAACCAAGACAGCCCCACAGCATCCAGAGCCTTAGGGAACTCCGGGCGGACCTCGTCCACCGCTGGGGCCTTGCCACCGAGGAGCTCCTCGACTTAGTAGATATTATACAAAATAATGACTAAGTCAAATTAATGACTTACTCTAAATAAGCGTTTGAGAAAAAGAGTGAAAGTGAAGCCACATTCTGACATGCAGAAGCTGGACAGGAAAAAAAATAAGAAGACGCAAATGATATTGAAGTGAATTCATTAACTCATTATGTTAACTAGTTGGTATTTCACTAGGGACACATACTAACATAGGGCCCTATGGTACTGACATTTGTGTGTGTATTGGATTAAAAGGCAATACAATTGGACCTTGGTATGCAAAGGTGATAGCCCTATCCGTGAGAAGAGACTAATTGTTTAGCTTTTGATGTAAACATCTGAGCTACGATCGGCATCTGTTGTTTTTCAGTCACTTACACACACTTTTTATGGTCAAGATGCACGCTCCTGACCCAGCACACACACACACACACACACACACACTAGATGTGGCGAAATTATTCTCTGCATTTGACCCATCACCCTTGATCACTCCCTGGTAGGTGAGGGGAGCAGTGAGCAGCAGCGTTGGCTGCGCCCGGGAATAATTTTTGGTGATTTAACCCCCAATTACAACCCTTGATGGGGAGTGCCAAGCAGGGAGGTAATGGGTCCCATTTTTATATAGTCTTTGGTATGACTCGGCCGGGGTTTCAACTCACAACTTACCGATCTGAGGGCGCACACTCTAACCACAAGGCAAGCACCAATTAAAGTGATTTTAATTCATTCAGAATCAGAAATGGGGGGGGATTTAGTCAAAGCCTGGGCCCCCAACCATGAATTGATTAACGTGGACCCCGACTTAAATAAGTTGAAACACTTTTACTGGTGTTACCATTTAGTGGTCAATTGTACGGGATATGTACTGTACTGTGCAATTGTCAATACGTGGACTTTGGGGTTTGTTTTTCCGGAAGGCAAAGGAAAGTTGGCGCGGGCAAGCCGTGAAGGTAAAGACATATTTTATTTTAACACTATAACTACACAAAAAGAAGCAAACAAAAGGCGCGCACAATGGCGGAGAACAAACTTGACTAATGAAACAAAACTTGCACAAAGGCAGAAACTATGAACAATAAACAACTATGAAACATGGAACTGTGAAACAAACAGCGTGAATTAGGCATGAAACCGTAAACATGGCATGAAGCAGAGTGGAGGTAAAGTCGCCAGGCTGACTTCCTGGCAACTTTCGCTTTAAATAATAGACAAGATTAGTGACAGGTGTGCGAGTGCAAAACGTGAGACAGGTGCGTGACATGAGGACAGGTGAAAACTAATTGACATAATATATCTGTAAATGTAATATACTGTACACATATCAAGTATATATTGTATATATTCGCAGATATGTTATATTTTATATTGCTATATCTAGTCTATTTATACCTGCATTGTCATTTCCATCCTTACACTCTCCGTCATTGTAACTGAGCTAATGTGTGAACAATTTCCCTTGTGGATCATTAAAGTTTGTCTAAGTCTAATGGGTAGTCATGGAAACAAAACAAACAGGGAAGTGCAAAAACAGGAAACAATGGAGTCTTAAGCAAAACAGAAGATAACTAAACAAAACATGATCACAAGACATGACAGCAATCTATTAATAAAAGTTTCAATCAATCAATCAATCAATCAATCAATCAATGGAGAGGGGGTCCAGAGTCCAAGGGGGGAAAAAACCTCATAGCCATAGCACACATAAACATGTGTTTTAGAGGGAAACATCAAAGAACACAAAGGACTTTAAAGACATCCAAAGAGGAGATCTGGTGCAACCAGGGACGGCGTGGCGCAGTGGAAGAGTGGCCGTGCGCAACCTGAGGGTCCCTGGTTCAATTCCCACCAAGTACCAACCTCGTCATGTCCGTTGTGTCCTGAGCACGACACCTTACCCTTGTTCCTGATGGGTGCTGATTAGCGCCTTGCATGGCAGCTCCCTCCATCAGTGTGTGAATGTGTGTGTAAATGGGTAAATGTGGAAGTAGTGTACCTTGAAGGTAGAAAAGCGCTATACAAGTACAACCCATTTATCATTATTACATACAGTACAGCTACAAAAGTAAAGCAACAACAAAACAAAAAATAAAAATGTTCACTGCGGTGTTCCACGCCATCGTCTGCTGGGGTGGGGGGAGCAGACCCAACAAAGCAACCCTCGGCCACCCACCAACTCTCGGCCAGTGTCCAGTCCGCATGGACATTGCAAAGGGCGGCGTTGATTTGAGATACAAGTGTTTTGAGTTAAGAGCCAATTAGGCTGGTAGGTGGAGGTAACGCTAACGAGGATGTGGTGGGTTAACAATCTCGTTATTGCATAATTGCACAGCACACTTTAAAACATACTTTAGAGAAAACATTTATTTGTGACACCCTCTGCATGACTCATAAAGATACAACAAAAAATGCTTTTTATGAGCCTTGGAAAAGCTTTTCACTGCCACTCTTGAAAATATTGTTTTAGCTTTCTTTTTTTCCCTCTCTTTGTCGGTTTTAAGATGCCTCAAATTGCAGCCACGTCATGCCGGCTGCTCAGGAGTGATTTTAGTGTTGCATCCAGGTGGTTGCATTCATCTCTCAGTTTGCTGCATTTAAACATGAAATACCAACCGGCGCTGGGTTTCAACATAGGGGAGAGGATTGCAAAATTATACGGAGAAGACGCACACACCCCCAAAACCTCAAATAAATGATGGATGGAGTGCAATAGAACAATTCTTAAAGGCCTACTGAAATGAGATTTTCTTATTTAAACGGGGATAGCAGGTCCATTCTGTGTGTCATACTTGATCATTTCGCGATATTGCCATATTGTTGCTGAAAGGATTTAGTAGAGAACATCCACGATAAAGTTTGCAACTTTTGGTCACTAATAAAAAAGCCTTGCCTGTACCAGAAGTAGCAGACGATGACGTCACAAGTGTGAGGGCTCCTCACGTCCTCACATTGTTTATAATGGGAGCCTCCAGCAGCAAGAGCTATTCGGACCGAGAAAACAACAATTTCCCCATTAATTTGAGCGAGGATGAAAGATTCGTGGATGATGATATTGATAGCAAAGGACTAGAAAAAAAAAATTAAAGTAAAAAAAAAAAAAAGGCAATTGCATTGGGACGGATTCAGATGTTTTTAGACACATTTATTAGGATTGTTCTGGGAAATCCCTTATCTTTCTATTCTGTTGCTAGTGTTTTAGTGAGTTAAATAGTACCTGATAGTCGGAGGGGTGTGTCCATAAGTGTCTTGACGCCAGCCTCTGAGGGAAGTCGACGGCAGCTGCATGGACGGCGCAAGCTCCGCAGATCTCCGGTAAGAGGCGACTTTTTACCACAATTTTCTCACCGAAACCTGCCGGTTAACAAGTGGTTGGGAACCATGTTCGCTTGACCGCTCTGATCCATAGTAAAGCTTCACCTCCGGGAATTTTAAACAAGGAAACACAGTGCGGACACCAGGTAGCCCGTAAGGACCAGATGAGTCGCCCGCTGGCCTGTTCTAAAAATAGCTCAAATAGCAGCACTTACCAGTGAGCTGCCTCTATTTTTTAAATTGTATTTATTTACTAGCAAGCTGGTCTCACTTTGTTCGACATTTTTAATTCTAAGAGAGACTAAAACTCAAATAGAATTTGAAAATCCAAGAAAATATTTTAAAGACTTGGTCTTCACTTGTTTAAATAAATGAATTTACTTTTTTACTTTGCTTCTTATAACTTTCAGAAAGACAATTTTTGAGAAAAAAATACAACCTTAAAATAGATTTTAGGATTTTTAAACACATATACCTTTCTACCTTTTCAATTCCTTCCTCTTCTTTCCTGACAATTTTAATCAATGTTCAAGTAAATGTATTTGTTTTATTGTAAAGAATAATAAATACATTTTAATTAAATTTTTCATTTTAGCTTCTATTTTTTCGACGAAGAATATTTGTGAAATATTTCTTCAAACTTATTATGATTAAAATTCAAAAAAACTATTCTGGCAAATCTAGCAAATCTGCAGAATCAAATTGAAATCTTATTTCAAAGTCTTTTGAATTTCTTTTAAAATTTTTGCTCTGGAAAATCTGGAAGAAATAATAATTTGTCTTTGTTAGAAATATAGCTTGGTCCAATTTGTTATATATTCTAACAAAAAGCAGATTGGATTTTAAGCTATTTAAAACATGTCATCAAAATTCTAAAATTAATATTAATCAGGAAAAAGGACTAATGATGTTCCATAAATTATCTTTTTTTATTTTTTCAAAAAGATTCGAATTAGCTAGTTTTTCTCTTCATTTTTTTCCGTTGAATTTTGAATTTTAAAGAGTCAAAATTGAAGATAAACTATGTTTCAAAATTTAATTTTCTTTTTTTTTCGTGTTTTCTCCTCTTTTAAACCGTACAATTAAGGGTTTTTTTCATCATTTATTCTCAACAAAAAACCTTCCGTAACAGGAACCAAAATGTACGACGGAATGACAGACAGAAATACCCTTTTTTATATATATATATATAGATTTATTTATTAAAGGTAAATTGAGCAAATTGGCTATTTCTGGCAATTTATTTAAGTGTGTATCAAACTGGTAGTCCTTCGCATTAATCAGTACCCAACAAGTAGCTCTTGGTTTCAAAAAGGTTGGTGACTCCTGGGCTAAAGCTTCCCACCTCCATCTTTCTACTTTGACTTCTCCATTATTAATTGAACAAATTGCAAAAGATTCAGCAACACAGATGTCCAAATTACTGTGTAATTATGCGATTAAATCGGACGACTTTTAGCCGTGAGTGGTGCTGGGCTAAGATGTCCCCTCCAACCTGGGACGTCACGCGCACACGACATCATTCCGCGACGTTTTCAACAAGAAACTCCGTGGGAAATTTAAAATTTGTAATATAGTAAACTAAAAAGGCCGTATTGGCATGTGTTGCAATGTTAATATTTCATCATTGATATATAAACTATCAGACTGTGTGGTCAGTAGTAGTGGGTTTCAGTAGGCCTTTAAATGGTTGATTTGTGGGTTTTAGTAACTATGATGCTTTTATGACTTTTATTGGACGGCAGTTTTAAAGAAATACTCCACAGTAAATAACCATCCTTGTAGTGTTTGCCATGTCAACAACCTTCCTCTTTTGTCCCTTCATAAACTTCCGAGCGTTGTGTGCCGGCGGGGTGGAGTGCGCAGTGTAAGTCAATAATTGCATTAAAAAAATTAATAAACTGAGCCCTGCAGTTCCTGCTGGTTGATGCTGTTGTTTTTATTGTTTCTGACTTATTTTTATTGATTTTCTTTCCCTTGTTTTTTTAATTTTCCCCCCAGTCCTTCCAAGCAAACCATTCACCCAAACCAGGGGTCGGCAGCCCAAAATATTGAAGGAGCCATATTGGACCAAAAATACAACAACAGAATATATCTGGAGCCGCAAAAAAGGTAAAGCCCTATATAAGTGTTATGATGAAGGCAACACATGATGTAAGTGTCTATATTAGATATGATAGCCTACGATCACAATTACTTCAAAAGTCTTACATCATTAGTTGCCCTCATTATAACACTGATATTAGTGTCTGTATTAGCCTACTATCAAAATGACTTTTAAAGTGTTATAATGAGGGCAACACATGATGTAAGTGTCTATATCAGTTATAGTAGCTTACTATCAAAATTACTTTAAAAGTCTTGTATAAGTGTTATAATGAAGGCAACACATGATGTAAGTGTCTATATTAGCTATGTTAGCCTACTAACAAAATTACTTTAAAAGTATTATATCAGTGATATAATGAGGGAAACACATGATGTAAGTGTATATATTAGTTATATTAGCCTACTATCAAAATGACTTTAAAAGTGTTATAATGAAGGCAACACATGATGTGTCTATATTAGCTATATTAGCCTACTATCAAAATGACATTAAAAGTATTATAATGAGGGCAACACATGATGTAAGTGTCTATATTAGCTATATTAGCCTACTAACAAAATGACTTTAAAAGTACTATATAACAGTGATATAATGAGGGAAACACACAATGTAAGTGTATATATTAGTTATATTAGCCTACTATCAAAATGACTTTAAAAGTGTTATAATGAAGGCAACACATGATGTGTCTATATTAGCTATATTAGCCTACTATCAAAATGACTTCAAAAGTCTTACATCATGTGTTGCCCTCATTATAACACTGATATTAGTGTCTGTATTAGCCTACTATCAAAAATACTTTAAAAGTGTTATAATGAGGGCAACACATGATGTGTCTATATTAGTTGTATTAGCCTACTATCAAAATGACTTTAAAAGTCTTATATAGGTGTTATAATGAAGGCAACACATGTTTTAAGTGTCTATTTTAGCTATCTTAGCCTACTATCAAAATTAATTCAAAAGTCTTACATCATGTGTTGCCCTCATTATAACACTGATATTAGTGTCTGTATTAGCCTACTATCAAAAATACTTTAAAAGTGTTATAATGAGGGCAACACATGATGTAAGTGTCTATATTAGTTGTATTAGCCTACTATCAAAATGACTTTAAAAGTCTTATATAGGTGTTATAATGAAGGCAACACATGTTTTAAGTGTCTATTTTAGCTATCTTAGCCTACTATCAAAATTCATTCAAAAGTCTTACATCATGTGTTGCCCTCATTATAACACTGATATTAGTGTCTGTATTAGCCTACTATCAAAAATACTTTAAAAGTGTTATAATGAGGGCAAAACATGATGTAAGTGTCTATATTAGTTGTATTAGCCTACTATCAAAATTACTTTAAAAGTCTTATATCAGTGATATAATGGGGGAAACGCACAATGTAAGTGTATATATTAGTTATATTAGCCTACTATCAAAATGATTTTAAAAGTATTATAATGAAGGCAACACATGATGTAAGTGTTTATATTAGTTGTATTAGCCTACTATCAAAATTACTTTAAAAGTCTTATATAAGTGTTATAATGAGGGAAACACACAATGCAAGTGTATATGTTAGTTATATTAGCCTATTATCAAAATTACTTTAAAAGTATTATAATGAAGGCAACACATGATGTGTCTATATTAGCTATATTAGCCTACTATCAAAATGACTTCAAAAGTCTTACATCATGTGTTGCCCTCATTATAACACTGATATTAGTGTCTGTATTAGCCTACTATCAAAAATACTTTAAAAGTGTTATAATGAGGGCAACACATGATGTGTCTATATTAGTTGTATTAGCATACTATCAAAATTACATTAAACGTCTTATATAGGTGTTATAATGAAGGCAACACATGTTGTAAGTGTCTATTTTAGCTATCTTAGCCTACTATCAAAATTAATTCAAAAGTGTTACATCATGTGTTGCCCTCATTATAACACTGATATTAGTGTCTGTATTAGCCTACTATCAAAAATACTTTAAAAGTGTTATAATGAGGGCAACACATGATGTAAGTGTCTATATTAGTTGTATTAGCCTACTATCAAAATTACTTTAAAAGTCTTATATCAATGATATAATGGGGGAAACGCACAATGTAAGTGTATATATTAGTTATATTAGCCTACTATCAAAATGATTTTAAAAGTATTATAATGAAGGCAACACATGATGTAAGTGTTTATATTAGTTGTATTAGCCTACTATCAAAATTACTTTAAAAGTCTTATATCAGTGTTATAATGAGGGCAACACATGATCTAAGTGTTTATATTAGTTATAGTAGCTTACTATCAAAATGACTTTAAAAGTCTTATACAGGTGTTATAATGAAGGCAACACATGATGTAAGTGTCTATTTTAGTTATATTAGCCTACTATCAAAATGCCTTTAAAAGTATTATAATGAAGGCAACACATGATGTAAGTGTCTATATTAGCCTACTAACAAAATGACTTTAAAAGTCTTGCATCATGTGTTGCCTTCATTGTAACACTGATATAAGTGTGTATATTAACTTTATTAGCCTACTATCAAAAATACTTTAAATGTTTTATAATGAGGGCAACACATGATGTAAGTGTCTATAGTAGTTGTATTAGCCTACTATCAAAATGACTTTTAAAGTCTTATATAGGTGTTATAATGAAGGCAACACATGATGTAAGTGTCTATTTTAGCTCTATTAGCCTACTATCAAAATGACTTTAAAAGTATTATAATGGAAGCAACACATGATGTAAGTGTCTATATTAGTTATATTAGCCTCCTAACAAAATTACTTTAAAAGTCTTATATAAGTGTTATAATGAGGGAAACACACAATGCAAGTGTATATATTATTTATATTAGCCTACTATCAAAATGACTTTAAAAGTATTATAATGAAGGCAACACATGATGTGTCTATATTAGCTATATTAGCCTACTATCAAAATGACTTCAAAAGTCTTGCATCATGTGTTGCCTTCATTGTAACACTGATATAACTGTGTATATTAACTTTATAAGCCTACTATCAAAATGACTTTCAATGTTTTATAATGAGGGCAACACATGATGTAAGTGTCTATATTAGTTATATTAGCCTACTATCAAAATTACTTTAAAAGTATTACAATGAGGGCAACACATGATGTGTCTACATTAGTTATATTAGCTTACTATCAAAACGACTTTAAAAGTCTTATATAAGTGTTATAATGAAGGCAACACATGATGTGTCTATTTTAGCTATATTAGCCTACTATCAAAATGACTTTAAAAGTATTATAATGAGGGCAACACATGATGTGTCTATATTAGTTATATTAACCTACTATCAAAATGACTTTAAAAGTCTTATAATGAAGGCAACACATGATGTAAGTCAACTTTATTATGGAAGCGTTTGGGAACAACAGCAACTCAGCCACCAAGTGGTAGGCCACGTAAACTGACATAGAGGGGTCAGCGGATGTGCAAAGACTTTCTGCAAAGTCAGTTGCTCCAGAGCTCCAAACTTCATGTGACGTTCCAATTAGCCCACGTACAGTACGCAGAGAGCTTCGGGGAATGTGTTTCCATGGCCGGACAGCTGCATCTAAGCCATACATCCCCAAGTCCAATACGAAGTGTGGTATGCAGTGGTGTAAAGCACGTCGCCACTGGACTCTGATGGACCATTCTGGGTTTGGCGGTGATTGTGTCGAGTGTGAAATTTGGTGGAGGAGGAATTATAATGTGGGGTTGTTTTTTCAGGAGTTGGGCTTGGCCCCTTAGTTCCAGTGAAAGGAACTTTGAATGCTCCAGGATACCCCAAAATTTTGGACAATTCCATGGGATGCACTTATAGTTCTTATATGAGTAAATGCAGGTGGCTAAATACTTTTAGTGTATATCAGGACCTCAGAACTACTTTGCAACTTTTGAACTTTTAATAAGTGGACTATTTTTTGTATGCATGAATAATTTACAAGCCGTCCATTTGATGTCTCGACTGAAGACATACAGCATGGAGCATTTTAAAAGGAGCAAAGATCACATCGACTTAAAGTGCTGCGATGCTGTCCGGCGAGCGTGAAGCAGTGTCGGAAGGCCTACTGAAATGAGATGTTCTTATTTAAACGGGGATAGCAGGTCCATTCTATGTGTCATACTTGATCATTTCGCGATATTGCCATACTTTTGCTGAAAGGATTTAGTAGACAACATTGACGATAAAGTTTGCCACTTTTGGTCGCTAATAAAAAAGCCTTGCCTGTACCGGAAGTAGCAGACGATGTGCGCGTGACATCACGGGTTGTGGAGCTCCTCACATCCTCACATTGTTTACAATCATGGCCACCAGCAGGGAGAGCGATTTGGACCGAGAAAGCGACGATTTCCCCATTAATGTGAGCGAGGATGAAAGATTTATGGATGAGGAAAGTGAGAGTGAAGGACTAGGGGAAAAACAGAAAAAAAGATGTAATGGACTTCCTGCCGTCCTCGTGTGGGTTGCGGGGACACCTGACACATGACGCATCATAGCAGTTTTGACCTTGATTTATTATAACAAATCCCTGGTCCGCTGGCACTTTGGTCGCGTCACTTTTCAGCCCGCTCTTCCTTTCTGTCTGCTGCCTCTGCACACCTTTCGGCGTCTGGAGCTTGCGTCCGCTGCGGGGGTGCGTCATCGCTCTCGTGGTGTGGGTTGTCGCGCTTCTCGTCTGCTGGCCGGTGTTTCCTCCTCCGTGCTGCTCTCCCGGTCGTTCCTCCCTCGCCCTTTTTGTATTCTAGCAGCAGATAGACAGATTGTGAGCAGCTGTGTGATACACGCACCTGACTCAGATTGCTGCTGCGGTGTCGCGCCGCGTGTGTCACGCCTCTCCTCCCCGCCGCATGGCCCGCGCTGCTGCTTTCCGCCCGTTGTCGGCCCGTCGGCGGTGTCTCTGCACAAAAGACTATACAGTGGGAGCGATTCAGATGTTATTAGACAAATTTACTAGGATAATTCTCGAAAATCCCTTATCTGATTATTGTTACTAGTGTTTTAGTGAGATTATATGGTCGTACCTGTACAACCTGAAGGTCGGCCCCGCACCTTTCTTCAGCACCAGTCGACGGGTGGTGGCGATGCCCATATCTGCCCTTCGCAAGGGACCCTCTTCGAAACACGATCTTTCGAAATGATCGCTGCATAATACACTGTACTTTGTGTGTGTGGTCCAATTTAACCGTGTTCGCTTGACCGCTTTGTTCCATAGTAAAGCTTCACCGTCATCTTTCGGGAATGTAAACAATGAAACACCGGCTGTGTTTGTGTTGCTAAAGGCGGCCGCAATACATCGCTTCCCACCTACAGCTTTCTTCTTTGACGTCTCCATTATTCATTGAACAAATTGCAAAAGACTCAGTAACACAGATGTCCAGAATACTGTGGAATTATGCGATGAAAAGAGACGACTTATAGCTGTGAACGGTGTTGGAACAAAATGTTCTCTACAATGTGTGATGTCACTCGCACATGTCATCATACCGCAACGTTTTAGCATGATACTTCCGTGCGAAATTTTGAATTTGCAATTTAGTAAACTAAAAAGGCCGTATTTGCATGTGTTGCAATGTTAATATTTCATCATTGATATATAAACTATCAGACTGCGTGGTCGGTAGTAGTGGGTTTCAGTAGGCCTTTAAAGGTTGCAAAAATGCTCCCATTCCAAAAAAAACTGACTTTTGAAAGATAAAGCACAGTCCACAGTGGAAGAAGAGTGGGACAAATACTTTTTTCAAGGCAGCGGTCAGTCGTTGCAGTCTTGCCAAATGACCTCTGGGAAAATAAAAATCCCCGCGTCCACAATAGTTGCTTGTATTTAATTTTAAACCCAGTGAATAATGGGCAGGCTAAGCTGATGTAAATACCAGGAATATAAATAGGACATGTCACCAGGGTCTCATAGTCCTATTTCAGAGCTGGACAACATTAGACTGTGAGATTACGCCACAATAATTTAATTTACTCAAATTATGTTATAAGAGCTGAGAAAAGCTTACTTACTTTTTTTTAGCACAATAACACAGTTGATCCACCGCTCCAACTTTACAGTGCTGGAATATTTTTACAAAACCCCAAACCAGTGAAGTTGGCACTTTGTGTAATTTGTAAATGAAAAGAGAATACAATTATTTGCAAATCCTTTTCCACTTATATTCAATTGAATAGACTGCAAAGACAAGATATTTAACGTTCGAACTGAGAAACTTTATTTATCTATTTTGCAAATAATCATTGAATTAGAATTTAAAGGCAGCAACACATTGCAAAAAAAGTGCCATTTTTACCACGGTGTTACATGGCCTTTCCTTTTAACAACACTCAGTAAACATTAAGGAGCTGAGGAGACCAATTTTTGAAGTTTTTCAGGTGGAATTATTCCCCATTCTTGCTTAAGTTGTTCAAAAATCCGGGGTCTCCGTTGTGGTATTTAACACTTCACAATGTGCCACACATATTCAATGGGAGACAGGTCTGGACTACAGGCAGGCCAGCCTAGTACCCGCACTCTTTTATTATGACACTACGCTGTTGTAACAGCTGGCTTGGCATTGTCTTGTTGAAATAAGCAGGGGCGTCCATGATGACGTTGCTTGGATGGCAACAAATGTTGCTCCAAAACCTGTATGTACCTTTCAGCATTGATGGTGCTGTGACGGTCTCAAGCTGTCGTGCGGGTTCCACTGACCACCAAAGAGGGACATGACATCGAGCAGTTTGTGACTTCTTTTATTTTTCCAATAAACATCAGTCTCTCGTCGGGTTGCTTCTCAGCTCCTCCTCCATTGCTCGCTCTTCGGTCGCTTTTCAGCCGCCCACGTCATCGTCGTCTTGCTCTCTTTCGCTTTCGCTCTTCATGCACTGCTGGCTCTCCAACTCCTTCCTCCTTCTCCACCTCTCCCCCGACATTCACAGCGGCCCCCCTTTTAATCAGTGCGAGACGATTGTTAAATTGTGTCCAGATGCACGATCCACGCACCTGATCTCGCTTGTGGCGTCGCTCCCTGCAAGCCCCGCCTCGCCGCTCGGTCGCATTCTCCACTTCCTCGCCGCCATCTTGGGCCGGGCTCCAGCGTGCCCTGCCGCTCTGTCAGACCGTTGGCTCCACCTCTCCACAGGTGCCTTCACAAGGTGGGTAAGTTACCCATGCCTTGGGCACTAAAACTTAACCCATCACAGGTTCTGGGTTTGTGCCTATAACAATCCAGATGGTTGTTTTCCACTTCCGGAAGACACGGCGTCCAGAGTATCCAAAAACAATTTAAAATTTGGACTCGTCAAACCACAGAACACTTTTAGACTTTGCATCAGTCCATCTTAGATGAGCTCGGGCCAAGCGAAGCCGGCGGCGTTTCTGGGTGTTGTTGATAAATGGGTTTGGCTTTGCATAGTAGAGTTTTATCTTGCACTTACAGATGTAGCGACCAACTGTAGTTGCTGACAGTGGTTTTCTGAAGTGTTCCTGAGCCCACGTGGTGATATCCTTTACACACTGATGTCGGTTTTTGATGCAGTACCGCCTGAGGGGTCAAAGGTCTGTAATATCATCGCTTACGTGCAGTGATTTCTCAAGATTCTCTGAACCTTTTGATGATTTTACGGACCGTAGATGGTAAAATCCCTAAATTCTTTGCAATAGCTGGTTGAGAAATGTTCTAAAACTGTTCGACAATTTGCGTACAAATTGGTGACTATCACCCCATCCTTGTTTGTGAAAGACTGAGCATTTCATGGAAGCTGCTTTTATACCCAATTATGGCACCCACCTGTACCCAATTAGCCTGCACACCTGTGGGATGTTCCTAATAAGTGTTTGATGAGCATTTCTCAACTTTGTCAGTATTTATTGCCACCTTTCCCAACTTCTTGTCACATGTGGCTGGCATCAAATTCTAAAGTTAATGATTATTTGCAAAAAAAAAAAGGTTTATCAGTTTGAACATCAAATATGTTGTCTTTGTAGTATATTCAACTGAATATGGGTTGAAAATGATTTGCAAATCATTGTATTCCGTTTATATTTACATCTAACACAATTTCCTAATGTGTATGGAAACGGGGTTTGTAGTTGCTGACAGTGGTTTTCTGAAGTGTTCCTGAGCCCATGTGGTGATATCCTTTACACACTGATGTCGGTTTTTGATGCAGTACCGCCTGAAGGATCGAAGGTCACGGGCATTCAATGTTGGTTTTCAGCCTTGCTGCTTATGTGCAGTGATTTCTCCAGATTCTCTGAACCTTTTGATGATTTTACGGACCGTTGATGGTGAAATCCCTAAATTCCTTGCAATAGCTGGTTGAGAAATGTTGTTCTTAAACAATTTGCTCGTGCATTTGTCCACAAAGTGTTGACCCTCGCCCTGTCCTTGTTTGTGAATGACTGAGCATTTCATGGAAGCTGTTTTTATACCCAAGCATGGCAACCACCTGTTCCAAATAAGTGTTAGATGAGCGTTCCTCAACTTTCTCAGTCTTTTTTGCCACTTGTGCCAGCTTTTTGGAAACATGTTGCAGGCATCAAATTCCAAAGGAGCTAATATTTGCAAATATAACAGTTTTCCAGTTCGAACATTAAGTATCTTCTCTTTACAGTCCATTCAATTGAATATAAGTTGAAAAAGATTTGCAAGTCATTGTATTTTAGTTTTATTTACCATTTACACGACGTGCCAACTTCACTGGTTTTGGGTTTTGTACGTCCAATGCAACATATGGCTCTGTTGGCTGCCACAGGTGCTGAGTTGTCCGTTATTTACACTTTGACAGAATGTGGTTTGCTGATTAATCTTTTTCAGCGGCCCAGTTAGCTGGGAAGGTGACCGCTTTGTTTGCACTTTCGATGACGGCAATGATATGTAATACGTGCTGCACCCGAAGGTTGAACACACACCAGCATGTCAAAACCTTTCCCCGTAGGAAACAGTGACAACAGAAATAATCGGTTCCGGGGTCAAACAATGACCTTATGAAACTGAGGTGTCAAACTCAGATAAGTTTATATGGCCCTTGAAAGGCTGGAATTATAATTTATAAATGAAGCACCTTATATTTTCGATACATTTGTTTCCATGTTTTACAATAAAAACATATGTACTTCATGAAATAGTTTAAAAGTATGAAAATATAATATTTGTTGCATTATTGGACACTATTAAAATTTAAAATGTATGCTATTATATTATTTTTTTCAAAACAAAAATTAGCACTTCAATATCTGCTTGACTTTTGTGTATCCATACACTGCAAAAAATGACTGTTAAAAACTACTGCAAGCAAAACACCATAAAATAAAAAATACCGTACCTCCTTGAATTGCCGCCGGGGAGCTAATTAATTTAAAACCTCTTGTCAATCCTGTACTTACCAAAGGCATGCGGTAAAAGTAAACATGCGCGAATTCTTTTAAAACCTCTTCTCACTCCGGCACTTACCAAAGCCATGCAGTAAAAATTTGAGTGTGATGGAAGGATCCCATCATGTAAAGCACATTTAATGAAAAAAAAAACGTTATTATGGTCTAACCCAGGGGCTCTCACACTTTTTCTGCAGGTGAGCTACTTTTCAATTGACCAAGTCGGGGAGATCTACCCCATTCCTATTTATAATTTATATTTATTTATATATGAAAGAGACATTTTTGTTAACAAGTTAATGGTGTTTAATGATAATACAAGCATGTTTAACACACATAGATTCCTTTCTTTCATGAAGACAAAAATATAAGTTGGTGTATTTGATTCTGATGACTTGCATTGATTGGAATTAGAAAGTGGTGCTGATAACGTCCGCATTTTCAAATGGAGGAGAAAAAAAAGTCCTCCTTTCTGTCCAATACCACATGAAAGTGGTTGGATTTGGCATCTCATTTGTCCAACTTGCATACTCGTTTTTAAACACTTTGTTATGAGAGTAGCATATGTGTGTGGCCCTTTAATGTCTGGCAGCAGGTGAGTGACGTCAGTGACTGTGCGGGTGGGCAAGCAAGTGAGAAAGCGGTCGCTGAGGGCGGGGGAGAAATACATTGGCATCAAACTCCGTAGCTTGTGCACGCTAGCTTTCTGAGACTCTTATTTTGTTAGCACAAGAAGATTGAAACAGGTCTTTTATGGTGAAGACAGGAACTGTGCAGTCGGTCTTTAGAGTTTTGAAAGTAGGTACGGAGTCTCTAGAAATAAAATGTGTTTCTCTGCGTCCGCCCTGTTAGTGATTTTTTTCTTAAATATGAGCTCGCAGCAGCCAGCGTCGTCTCACAAGATCCTCGGGTGCCGAGAATGTCAAACAACTGACAAAAGTGAAGTCTTGGTATGATTGATGATTGCTCATTTTTATGTCTATTTTTTTAATGCCTGGCTTGCTTGAGATCGACTGACACACCCTCCGAGATCGACCAGTCGATCGCGATCGATGTAATGCCCACCCCTGGTCTAACCTTTACTTATAAATGAAGTCCATGCGCAGCTCCTTCTGATCAAAAGCATCGATAACTTGTTTATAGAAGTCTTCATTATCTTTCCTCAGTTTTAAAAGTCTCTCTCTCTCGATGGAGATCTTCCTTTATTACCTCCTCCAGCACATATCACGTCACTCATTTCACTTCTTCTGCAGCCGAGTACTCGCAAGAAGGATCACTAGCGCCCTCTACCACCAGGAGGCGGGAGTCATCTAATGACTCATATTGGACACACGCAGCTACGGTATTGTGACGGTCCCAAGCTGTCATTTTGCGGGTTCCCAGGACCACCAAGGAAGGACATGGCTTGAGCATTTTGACTTTGTTTATTTTTCAATAAAACCTCAGTCCAGGTCGCTCTTCCGCTCCTCCGCTCGCTCGCCGTCGCCGCCATCTTGGGCCGGGCTCCAGCGGGCCCTGCCTGTCTGTCGGACCGTCGGCTCCACAGGTATATTAATAAAACATAGCTGCTTACTGTTCTTTTTAGCATACCGGTATTCAATAAATCCTACTGAATAGCTCTTAGTCTTCTTCCCTTTATGCAATTTCAAATTACCGGTATTGAAATCAGCTTCCTCCATGTTGAAATTGATGACAGGGGAAGTGTCACTCGTGACGTCACGAGTTTGACCCGGCGGTAATACTAAGTATGCGCTATTTATTTTGCAAAGCGAGTTTGACCCGGCAGTAATTAAAGGCAGGCGCATACTATATGCCCGGCGGCCATTCAAGGAAATACGGTAGTTAAACGTGGTAGTAAATGTAGTGGAATTCCTGCAAACCAGGAAACAGTAGATAATCTAATCCAGCAGTCAAAAGTCATTGATACAACGTTGACATGTCCTTTAGAACTGACTTTGAAACAATGTTGCAAAATAGGTGTATTTGTAAATTGAGACGACGTTGATGTCCAACGTTGGATCCACGTTGTTGGTTGGGAAATGACACAATTGTAATGGTCAAGTCAATGTCACAACCTGACATTGAATAAACGTTGTCAAAGAGCATGTTGTTTCAACATTGTATTGGTGTTGTAGGCTATTGGTTGGGAAATGAACAAAATTTAATAGTCAAATTAAGGTAACAACCTGACATTGAACAAATGCCTTCAAAAAGCATGTTGTTTCAACCTTGTATTTGTTTTGTAGGATATTGGTTGGGAAATGACCAAATTTCAATGTTCAAATCCATATCAGAACCCGACATTGACCAAACGTCGTCAAAACCTATGTTGTTTAAACGTTGTATTTGTGTTGTGGAATATTGGTTGAGAAATGACCAAAATTCAATGGTCAAATCAACATCACAACCCGAGATTGGATAAACATCGTCAACAAGCATGTTGATTCAACGTTATGTTTAAGTTGCTCAACGTCAGGACCTAATTCAACAAGTTCTCAATGTTGTTTCAATGTCTTGTGCCTGCTTGTTTTACTATGAAATGTTTGCGTTTCTATTACAGTTCTAAGTCCAATACTTTCAATAGCAGGGGTGTATAGTTTATGGCGTGTTGTTTTGGTTTTTGATGCGCCCCAGAAAGTGTTAATACTCTATGTATTGCACTTATTACACAGCAGCTGTTTAATTATAACAAGTATCTTACTTGTATTTTTCATTAAGATACGTAGGCGTTAAAATCACCATGCAAAATTGCCAATGGTAATCTGTACTTCACGTGACCTTCCGATTAGCCCACGTACAGTACGCAGAGAGCTTCATGGAATGTGTTTCCATGGCCGTGCAGCTGCATCTAAGCCATACATCACCAAGTCAAATGCAAAGTGTCGGATGCAGTGGTGTAAAGCACGTTGCCACTGGACTCTAGAGCAGTGCAGACGGATTCTCTGGAGTGATGAATCACGCTTTTCCATCTGGCAATCAGATGGATGAGTCTGGGTTTGGAGGTTGCCAGGAGAACGGTACATTTCGGACTGCATTGTGCCGAGTGTGAAATTTGGTGAAGGAGCAGTTATGGTGTGGGGTTGTTTTTGAGGAGTTGGGCTTGGCCCCTTAGTTCCAGTGAAATGAACTTTGAACGCTCCAGGATACCAAAACATTTTGGACAATTCCATGCTCCCAACCTTGTGGGAACAGTTTGGAGGGGGCCCCCTTCCTCCTCCAACATGACTGTGCACCAGTGGTCCATAAAGACATGGATGACAGAGTCTGGTGTGGATGAACTTGACTGGCCTGCACAGAGTCCTGACCTGAACCCGACAGAACCCCTTTGGGATGAATTAGAAAGGAGACTGAGAGCCAGGCCTTCTGTGACCTCACCAATGCGCTTTTGGAAGAATGATGGAAAAATCCTATAAACACATTCCGCAACCTTCTGGACAGCCTTCCCAGAAGAGTTGAAGCTGTAATAGCTGCAAAAGGTGCACCGACATCATTTTGAAACCTATGGGTTAGGAATGGGATTGCGCTTCAAGTTAATATGTGAGTGAAGGCATGTGGCCAAATACCTTTGGCAATATCCTGACCATTCGTGATCCTTCCAATGTAGCTACCACCATCTTGTGGAGTTGATTTAAATAAGCTACATGGAGAGGTTGCCTACAGCCACATTGGATTGTATGAGATATAATTGACGTGAAACTCCAGTCTGACCTCCTTCCTGTCCTTGATTGCAAAACAGCTTTTTCTGTCTTTGCAAATAAACAACGAGGTTGGCAACGGGAGTAGCAGAGTGATCTCCCTCCTTCTAATCCACGAGACAAGCAGTGACTCAGGGTCCTCGCCCTTCTTGTTCCTCACCCCGCCCCATTCAAAGCAAGCAGCTCCTCAGGTTGATTTTGTTGAGATTCAGGTTTCGCATGCACACACGCCTCAGGCGGCGCGCAATCACCCTGCACACCTTTATGTGTCCTCCCCAGGACCTGTGTCCTCTGCAGTGGACATTTTTATTTATTTATTCATTTTTAATTTATCTCTTTCATTGATGTGCATCTTTGATCAATAGACAATTAAGCCTCAGCAACTAAACACACATTTACACACCACTACCTGAGAAGGAACAGGATGAAGAAAATCTTATATTTTCCTGCCCCCTTCTACATAATACGTAGTCTTACTTAATGGATAGCATACAAACCAAACAAATACATCCAAATATAATGAAAACAAACAAAAAACACACAAAAAAAACACAAGTGCAAAATTTCATGAATTACAAACTGAACAAAAAAAAAGTAATATACACCTCACGGGATGATACAAAACTAATACAAAACCAGACAAAAAAATAAGTGAAATAATAAATAAAAAGAAAAATGTAAACACTTTTGCTAAACGTCTCTGATAAAATAGCCCTGTTTTACACAAAAAAGCAAAAAAAAAAAGTAAATTTTATTTTTTGTATTAATTAATCCTACAAAATAATATACAACAATACCACGACAATACAACTCCAATTCCAAAACCAAACCCGGCCCGGCAAAATTCAGAATAGCAATCAACAGAGCAATCGAGAGGACACACAAAAATGACAAAAAAAAAACAATCCAAAAGTTGTCAGGTTCAAACACTGATGGCATCTATTAAACAGACAAGAAGCAAGGAATCTTGCAGAGACAGAGTTAAATTTTGCTCAATGAGGAGAGAAGTTTTTGGGCTGTACTCTAGTAACAGATCCAAATTACACTCTAAAATCCTGCTCACATGCTCCTCTATTTATTTGAGAGGTCCCTGGTTACATCACTGAGGCTGCTTCTGAAGCAGCCCCAGTTAGACACAAAATATGATTATTCAGAAATGCAAACAACCTGTCTCTGCGTTGTCTGCGTCACGAACAGGATGTTCACCCTTGGCAGTCAGCAGGCCAGGTCTGGACAAAAACACTGATACGAGACGACTCGCAATCTTGGATTGCGAGTCGTCTATTTGCACAGATAGAAAAGTACAACTTCAGCACAATTGATAATAACTATAGCAACGGCCTATAAACATAAGAGTTGTGTGATAACTTACACATAATTATTCTAATAACTCCAATTCCAAATCCAAACCCAGCCCAGCAAAACCCAGAATAGCAATCAACAGAGCAATCGAGAAGACACAAAAACATCCCACAAAACAATCCAAAAGTTGTCAGGTTCAAACACTGATGACATCTATTAAACAGACAAGAAGCAAGGAATCATGCAGAGACAGAGTTAAATTTTGCTCAATGAGGAGAGACGTTTTTGGGCTGTACTGTAGTTACAGATCCAAACTATGTTATAAAATCCTGCCCACGTGCTCCTCTATTTATTTGGGAGGTCCCTGGTTACATCACTGAGGCTGCTACTGATGTTTTTTTGATTAATTGATTGATTGATTGAATTTTTTATTAGCAGATTGCACAGTACAGTACATATTCCGTACAATTGACCACTAAATTTTTCAACTTGTTTAAGTCGGGGTACACGTTAATCAATTCATGGAAGGGGGGTCATTTCAGCAGCCCCAGTTAGACACAATATATGACTATTAATGAAATGCAAATGTGCTGACCCTTGTGGTATCGCCCTGTCTCTGCTCTGTCTGCGTCACGGCACTTGATGATCGCCCTTGGCAGTCAGCAGGCCGATTCTGGTCACAAACACTGATACGAGACGATGTCCCTTTGCACAGATAAAAAAAAGTACAACTTGAGCACAATTGATAATAACTATAGCAACGGCCTTTTAGCATAAGAGTTGTGAGATAACTTACACATACTTATTCTAACAAAAGTACAAACCCCGTTTCCATAGGAGTTGGGAAATTGTGTTAGATGTAAATATAAACGGATTACAATTATATGCAAATCCTTTTCAACCCATATTCAGTTCAATATGCTACAAAGACAACATATTTGATGTTCAAACTGATAAACATTTGTTTGTTGTTGCAAATAACTATTAACTTTAGAATTTGATGCCAGCAACAAGTGACAAAGAAGTTGGGAAAGGTGGCAATAAATACTGATAAAGTTGAGAAATGCTCATCAAACACTTATTTGGAACATCCCACAGGTGTGCAGGCTAATTGGGAACAGGTGGGTGCCATGATTGGGTATAAAAGCAGCTTCCATGAAATGCTAAGTAATTCACAAACAAGGATGGGCGAGGGTCACCAATTTGTAAGCGAATTTTCGAACAGTTTTAGAACATTTCTCAATGAGCTATTGCAAGGAATTTAGGGATTTTACCATCTACGCTCCGTAAAATTATCAAAAAGTTCAGAGAATCTGGAGAAATCACTGCACGTAAGCGATGATATTATGGACATTTGATCCTTCATGCGCTACTGCATCAAAAACCGACATCAGTGTGTAAAGGATATCACCACATGGGCTCAGGTACACTTCATAAAACCACTGTCAGTAACTACAGTTGGTTGCAACATCTGTAAGTGCAAGTTAAAACTCTACTATGCAAAGTGAATGCCATTTTTGAACAACACTGAGGAACGCCGCCGGCTTCACTGGGCCAGAGCTCATTTTGATGGACTGATGCAAAGTGGTTTCCGCGGTCTGACGAGTCCACATTTCAAATTATATTTGGAAACTGTGGACGTGGTGTCCTCCGGAACAAAAAGGAAAATAACCATCCGGATTGTTATAGGTGCAAAGTTCAAAAGCCAGCATCTGTGATGGTATGGGGGTGCATTAGTGCCCAAGGCATGGGTAACGTACACATCTGTGAAGGCACCATTAATGCTGAATGGTCCATACAGGTTTTGGAGCAACATATGTTGTCATCCAAGCAACGTTATCATGGACACCCCTGCTTATTTTAGAAAAACAATGCCAAGCCACGTGTTACAACAGCGTGGCTTCGTAGTAAAAGAGTGCGGGTATTTTCCTGGCCTGCCTGCAGACCAGACCTGTCTCCCATCGAAAATGTGTGGCACATTATGAAGCGTAAAATACCACAGCAGAGACCCCGGACTGTTGAACAATTGAAGCTTTACATCAAGCAAGAATGGTAAAGAATTCCACTTTCAAAGCTCCAACAAATAGTTTCCTCAGTTCTCAAACGTTTATTGAGTGTTGTTAAAAGAAAAGGTGATGTAACACAGTGGTGAACATGCCCTTTCCCAACTACTTTGGCATGTGTTGCAGCCATGAAATTCTAAGTTAATTATTATTTGCAAAAAAAAAAAGTTTATGAGTTTGAACATCAAATATCTTGTCTTTGTAATGCATTCAATTGAATATGGGTTAAAAAGGATTTGCAAATCATTGTATTCCGTTCATATTTACATCTAACACAATGTACTGGGGATAGGTTGATTGGCAACACTAATTTGGCCCTAGTGTGAGAATGTGAGTGTGAGTGTTGTCTGTCTATATGTGTTGGCCCTGCGATGAGGTGGCGACTTGTCCAGGGTGTACCCCGCCTTCCGCCCGATTGTACCTGAGATAGGCGCCAGCGCCCTCCGCGACCCCAAAAGGGAATACGCGGCAGAAAATGGATGGATGGATGGACAATGTACCAACTCATATGGAAACGGGGTTTGTAGTCAAACAAAAATTAATAATATAAACAACAGTATCAATATTAAGAAGAATTCCAACATAGCAGTGATTAGAAATCCCTCATTACAGACAATAATTAAAAAAAATAAAAACATACACACTTGCATCACATATCATAAATTTGGCAACACATTGTGTCCATTTTCAACAAAGACAAATAAATTATATTTTAGGTTAATTTAATAGTTTGTCAGGATGCACTGTTCTATAACTGTAGTTATCCAGCATTGCACAATCACACTCCGGCTGTTTTATTGTCAAGGATTCCCGCTCCATTTCTGGTGTGACGTCACCCCCCTTGGATTATAATCCACCACTTTTATAGATCGATTCGCTCTTCTTCTGTGGTTTCACCCCCACGGCTGTGCGAATCAGAGTCGACCCGCTCCTCCGCGACCACGCCAGCCTTTTGACAGACAACCCTCTGCGCCAATAGCCTTCGAGACCCTCTCTATGTGCCCTGCCCATAAACCAATCAGGAGGAGGACGGGGCGGAGCCCGATGTGGGCCTGGCATTCAGGCTTGGTTGCGAAGGAAATGACCAGGATGGGATAATGTGAGTTTTTACTGGACACATTTATTCATATTCTTTCATTTTAATGTTTTAATTTATTCATACTATATACTCGCTTGGAACGGTAGCGGTGGTGTTTGTCATGTCTTCACGGCGAAGGCGCTACATGTTTTACTTACGTCGCTAAAATGCTTTGTAAAGTAGTCCCAAGCAGTAGAGAACAACGGTGATTTTTCCACTATTGTTAATAATTGTACTCAGTCAGTGATGCAAAGCTGCTAATATTAACTAAACACTCAATAGCTGCATTGCCACTCGTATTTTGAAGTGTATTAATATGACTAACTTGCTCGCTTTTAAGTTACATTCTCTCAATTATCGAGTTTAGGGGTCCAGGGCACCAGGTAGCCCGAAAGGACCAGATGAGTCGCCCGCTGGCCTGTTCTAAAAATAGCTCAAATAGCAGCACTTACCAGTGAGCTGCCTCAATTTTTTAATGTTCTTTATTTACTAGCAAGCTGGTCTCGCTTTGGTCGACATTTTTAATTCTAAGAGGGACAAAACTCAAATAGAATGTGAAAATCCAAGAAAATATTTTAAAGACTTGGTTTAAATAAATTCATTTATTTTTTTACTTTGCTTCTTATAAGTTTCAGAAAGACAATTTTAAAAAAATACAACATTAAAAATTATTTTAGGGTTTTTAAACACACACCTTTTTACCTTTTCAATTCCTTCCTTTTCTTTCCTGACAATTTTAATCAATGTTCAAATGAATGTATTTGTTTTATTGTAAAGAATAATAAATACATTTTAATTTAATTCACCATTTTAGCTTCTGTTTTTTGACGAAGAATATTTGTGTAATATTTCTTCAAATTTATTATGATTAAAATTAAAAAAAAATATTCTGGCAAATCTAGAAAATCTTTACGATCAAATTTAAATCTTATTTCAAAGTCTTTTGAATTTATTTTGAAATTTTTGTTCTGGAAAATCTAGAAGAAATAATGATTTGTATTTGTTAGAAATATAGCTTGGTCCAATTTGTTATATATTCTAACAAAGTGCAAATTGGATTTTGACCTATTTAAAACATGTCATCAAAATTCTAAAATCAATCTTAATCAGAAAAAAATACTAATGATGTTCCGTAGATTATTTTTTTTAATTTTTTCAAAAAGATTCGAATTAGCTAGTTTTTCTCTTCATTTTTTTTATTTGAATTTTGAATTTTAAAAAGTCAAAATTGAAGATAAACTATTCAAAATATAATTTTCATTTTTTTCGTGTTTTCTCCTCTTTTAAACCGTTCGATTAAGTGTTTTTTTAATATTATTCTCAACAACAAAACTTCCGTAAAAGGAACAAAAATGTACGACGGAATGACAGACAGAAATACCATTTTATATATATATATATATATATATATATATATATATATATATATATATATATATATAGATGGATAGATAAATAGATAGATTTGTTTATTAAAGGTAAATTGTGCAAATTGGCTATTTCTGGCAATTTATTTAAGTGTGTATCAAACTGGTAGCCCTTCGCATTAATCAGTACCCAAGAAGTAGCTCTTGGTTTCAAAAAGGTTGGTGACCCCTGATCTGGCTTGTAAGCATCGGCAATGTTTTTAAAGCACATGCAGTGTTTCAATTTGGGTGTAAATTTGATGCAAAATTTGTTTAACAGGAATAGTTTTTGAATTGGATTTTTAATTATTTTTTGCAAAATGATAATGTTTTCATATTATTTTTATTGCAGATACTGAAAGAATTGATGCTGGACCACAACTGGACGTTTAAACGGATACTTCTCGCCTGCCACACCCTTTCAAAACCAAAATACTTCTACCTATTCTTTTTCTTCAAAAATAACAGAATGGATTTGGAGAAGACTTAAATTGGATGTTGTTGCCAAGTGACGTGTTGCCAAACGCTTAAGTGTCAACTTTGCCAACTTTTTTTTTCTTTTTCTTTTTCCTGAGACCACATCAAGTCACGCAAAAGGGAATTTATTATAACTTGGAGGCGAAAAATGGATCAAGCCAGCGGCGGGGACGACCCCAGTAAACCTTTTAAAAAGAGGTCCAGTGAGGATGAAGGCAGGAATAAAAAACTGGTATGTATTTGTTTGGAGTCTTAGTCCAGAGATTTATTGTCAATATTGCATTAGTTTAGTAATCCAAACTACACTGATATTGTTTCTCAATCGTGCAGCATGAAACTGAAATAGCCATCGATGCGTTGCTATCGCTGTGTAATGCACCCAAAGTGCACTGCAGCTAATACATTTCATAGTTGCACTAAACAAATGGAGGACACAACGTCCATAGTCTTCAAAAATGATTTGAAATGTTGACACGTCAGACCACAGAACACTTTCACACGTTGCATCAGTCCATTTTAGCCAGTGGTGTTTCTGGGTGTTGTTGATAAATGGCTTTGGCTTCGCATAGTGGGGTTTTGACTTGCACTCACAGATGTAGCGACAAATTATTGTTACTAATAGTGGTTCTCTGAAGTGTTCCTGAGCACATGTGGTGATATTCTTAACACACTGATGTCGCATTTTTATGCAGTACCGCTTGAGGGATTGAAGATCTGTAATATCATTGGTTACGTGCAGTGATTTCTCCGGATTCTCTGAACCTTTTGTTGATATTAGTCCCTAAATTCCTTGCAGTAGCTGGTGGAGAAATGGTGTTCTTAAACAATTTACTCACGCATTTGTTGTTTAAGAAAGACTGAGCATTTCATGGGAGCTGCTTTTATACCCAATCACAGCACCCACATGTTCCCAATTAGCCTCCAATTAGCCGTCTTCTTCCTGAAACCACATTAAGTCACGAAAAAGGGAATTTATTAAAACTTAGAGGCAAAATGGATCAACCACAATAAACCTTCTAAAAACAGGTCCAGTGAGGATAAAGGCATGAATAAAAAACTGGTATGTATTTGTTTGGAGTCTCAGTCCAGAGAATTATTGTCGTTATTGCATTAGTTTAGTAATCTGAACTACACTGATATTGTTTCTCAATCGTGTTTTTAGTGCAGCGTGACACTGAAATAGCAATTGATGCGTTGCCATCGCTGCGTAATGCAGCCAAAGTGCACTGCAGCTAATAGATTTCATAGTTGCAGTAAAGAGGTGCATTGTTTTATCCTTACGTTGCCATCTGCACTTAGCGTGCATCATGTGAGGATCTCTTTCAATTTGTTCCCCCCTGAAAGTACTGCCTTGTTGTGACAGTTGCTTCGCCAGTGTTTTTCGTAACACAAGTTTGTTGACTCATGGCTTTTGCGGCGGGATTCTGTCTGTGGCAGAAGTGTTCTGTAAATGAGGTCCGATAACAAATTTTGCTTGACAATATTTTGACCAACCATATATTGCCATTATATTAATGAGACCGAATTAACCATTGGTGTACTGATAATACATTATAATAATGCATGTGTATCCTTTCAAATGCAATAAACTTGTATTTATCATCTACTTTAACACTGTAAATGGAAGGAAAAGATTTAAATCTCCAAGTTAAATAAAACAATAACATTAAAAAGTTCTTTGTCTTTTAGCAGCATTTTGCACTTGAATAAAAATGTCAACCAAAAGTAATACAATATCTTAAGGAAGGGACTGATGGGGGCTTCCAATATACACAACCATACCAAGAAATCAAATGGCTACATAAAGTATTGACCAAGAAAGTTGCACTTCAGTATAGACAGAGGTGGAGTTGCACATTACTTAACTGACAATCAAGGTAGGATTTTAATAATCAAAAGTATATATAGATATATATTATGTATGTATGTATGCATATGTTATATATATATATATATAATTATGTATGTATATATGTTTATATAAAATATATATATATTAGAGGTGCGCAGGTAGGCAATTATACCATCCGCAACCACATCACCAAAGTCATCATCCACCCGCCGTACACCCGAACCAACATTTTATCAGAACCGCAACTACCCGCCACTCGCCCGTTGATATACATCAGAGGTTGGCCACCTTTACCACTCAAAGAGCTATTTAAACCCGTTTCACTGAGTAAAGAAGACATTGGGAGCCGCTAACGTTCTCGCGAATATCCAATGGTGTTCATCCTGATGGAAAGAATAAGGGTGTGCTGTGAAACCCTTGCATTTGACACCTTCAACTACATGTACAAACCGATTGTTAGTCCAGCAACATGTTGTAAGCAGCTTTCGCAATCACACGTACAAGATTGAAAGGCATACTGGGTGATACCGAGTACACTGATGGTTGTGACATAAACAATTTTAACACTCTTACTAATATGCGCCACGCTGTGAAGCCACACCAAACAAGAATGACAAACACATTTCGGGAGAACATCCTCACAGTAACACAACATAAACGCAACACAACAAATACCCAGAATCCTTTGCATCCGTGACACACCCTGAATATATTATACACCTGCGCGCCCCCAACCCCGCCCACCTTACCGACGCACGGGGGGGGGGGGGTTGGTTGGTCGCGGGGTTTGTTGCTTGCGGGGTGTATAAAATAGTCAGGTTTTGTCATGGATGCAAAGGATTCTGAGTATTTGTTGTGTTGCGTTTATGTTGTGTTACTGGGAGGATGTTCTCCTGAAATGTGTTTGTCATTCTTGTTTGGTGTGGCTTCACTGTGTGGCGCATATTACTAAGAATGTTAAAATTGTTTATATCACAACCATTAGTGTACTCTGTGTCACCCAGTATGCCTTGCAGTCGTGTGCGTATGAAGCCTCAGACAACATTTTGCTGGACTGACAAGCAGATCGTACATGCTGTAGAAAGCGACGATGCCAATGGCTTCATAGCACGCCCTAATACTTATTAACTGGGTGACTGCCGGCAGTCATTCTAGAGAATGTTTGCGTTTACTAATGTCTTCTTCGCTTTGTGACACAGGTCCTAAATGGCTCTTTGAATGGTAAAGGTTACCAATCCCAGAACCATGTACATCAAATATTTCCGAATGGTTCAACCGCCATTAAAATTAAAATCTATTTTTTCTTCATGTCACCCGCCCGACCCGCGGTTTATCCGCGGACTCTGCAGATGAGACCGCAAACCGCGCATCTCTAATATATATATATATATATATATATGTATATATATAAACATATATATATATATATATATATATATATATATATATATATATATATATATATATATATATATATATATATATATATATATATATATATATATATATATATTTATCCTGACCACAAAATGGACAAGGGGTAGAAAATGGAATTACATATATTAATATATCATCTATAACAGTGGTTCTCAACCTTTTTTCAGTGATGTACCCCCTGTGAACATTTTTTTAATTCAAGTACCCCCTAATCAGAGCAGAGCATTTTTGGTTGAAAAAAAAAAAAGATAAAGAAGTAAAATACAGCACTATGTCATCAGTTTCTGATTTATTAAATTGTATAACAGTGCAAAATATTGCTCATTTGTCATCTTTCTTGAACTATTTGGAAAAAAACGATATAAAAATAACTAAAAACTTGTTGAAAAATAACCAAGTGATTCAATTATAGATAAAGATTTCTACACATACTGCGATGAGGTGGCGACTTGTCCAGGGTGTACCCCGCCTTCTGTGCGTATGGTTTGATTGTAGCTGAGATAGGCACCAGCGCCCCCCGCGACCCCAAAGGGAATAAGCGGTAGGAAAATGGATGGATGGATTTCTACACATAGAAGTTATCATCAACTTAAAGTACCCTCTTTGGGGATTTTAATAGAGATCCATCTTGATTCATGAATTCAATTCTAAACAATTCTTCACAAAAAAAGAAATCTTTAGCATCAGTATTTATGGAACATGTCCACAAAAAAATCTAGCTGTCAACACTGAATATTGCATTGTTGCCCTTTTTTTCATAGTTTATGAACTTATATTCATATTTTATTGAAGTATTTTTCAATAAATATATTTATAAAGGATTTTTGAATTGTTGCTATTTTTAGAATGTTTTTTTTTAAATCTCACGTACCCTTTGGCATACCTTCAAGTACCCCCAGGGGTACGCGTACCCCCAATCTTTAAAGTTTGCTGGTTTTTTTCACTAATATAGGGACTTTTGTCAAGGCTAGAACCAATTATTCATGTTTGTGTTGATTCCAACGGTGACCCAATTAAGTTTGTAAATCGAGGTTCCACTTTATATCAGAATCTGCTTTATTGAACAAGTATGTTTAACAAAAGGAATTTGACTTGGTAGACTGTGCTGGCTTTGTTTAATGTCAACAATAAATATTAACAATTAACTAAATAACGATTAACTAAATATATAAACAAGTACTTATTTCACTGCGTTTATCAGATGGATAGCCAGGTGGAAGAAACTGTTCTTATGACGGGTTGTTTTGCCGTAAAGTGATATAAATGGTATTATATATTAATGAGATATATATAAAATAGTCAAAAATAAACAGTTGAAACAATCAGTAATTTTACCAATTAATCAGCCGAGATAATATAGTCAAATGTCTATCGTTAATAATGGCCCAAAAATCATTTATATTTGCTTTTTCCAGAATACATTTAAATATATTTTTTGTCATGTTTCACCGAAAAATAAAAACATCCAAAATACGGGATGTAAAAATAATAAACTTCAGCTTTACAGAAGCTACATCCGTTCTGAAAGCAATCTTTGTGTCTTGTGGTATCGATGTCTACTGCTACTCATAGCGTTACCAGATCGGTCGTAGCAAAGATAATTACAACCGTCTCGTGTGTAGGTGTGCGGCATTTATGTCTTCAGGCCCTTTCAAGCAGAGGCCACAATTTGAGTCAGCAACCGAGAGGGTTGGTAGGTTATCCTCTCTCTGGTCATTCTTGTGTCAACATTGTCTGTTATGATGCAAAACATTTCAAACCTTTAACAAGGCGCCCTCTTTTGTCTCCCCTCTCATGTGGCGGGTATACTGTACATACTGTACCACTGTAAATCACATATGTGGTGAATGCGAACAGCTGCGCACACACACACACACACACTTTTGTATTTGTTTCCTTCTAGAGAACTCCAAACAAAGCCTACCTCTCTAGGACCACCCTTTCTACATGTATAAAGATGTGTATTTACAACATTAATAATATATAAATACTACGCAAATATAAAAAAGCTTGTTGTGAAAAATTTGTTAGAATTTCACAAGAAAAAGATCATAATTTCAGAAGAAAAATGTAGAATTTTGGCAATAATATAATGCAAGTTGTAATTTTAATCAACGCAAGTCAAAAGAAAACCTGAATATTTGTGCAATATTATGATGAAAGTTGGAATTTTACTCAAAAACAGTCGCAATTTTTACAAGAAAAGCTTAAACTTTCGGCAATTTTTTGAAGAGTCGTAATTTTACTCGACACAAGTCACAATTTTATAAGAAAAAAATGTTGTCTATTATAATAATAATTGGAATTTTACTTGGCAAAATTATGACAATTCATGATTTTAGTCCATTTTACAATAACAAAAAAAGGAAATCATGTGATAAAAGTCAGAATTTTACATGACAAATGTCACCATTTTGCATTAAAAAGTAATACTTTTACATGAAAAAGTAGTAATTTTACATTAAAAAGTAAAAATTTTACATGAAAAAGTAATAATTTTTTCAAGAAAGTTTAAAAAAATTACAGAAACAGAAAGGATATGAGAAATTGTTCCCAATTTATAAGAAAAATGTTGACATATTGTGAGAGACTGCTTTTAGTTAATTTATTTTGTTTGGAATTTTTTTATTTTCTTATTTACTTCAAGTTATTACAGTATGTCTCTATATACATATTTATTTCAATTGTTTTTATTAACTTTGGCCAAAGGTCGCACATTTCAATTTCTTACACACACTTGTTATTTCATATGTAGACTAGAGTGGGAGCACTTTTAAAACTGACACAGTCAATTTGAAAATCCCTCCTTTTTTGGGACCATCCTAACTTTGATAGATTTCACCACCAAGGGTGCAAATGAGATCTCTATTTTTTTTTTTTTTTGGTAGACAAACGAGTGACGGACCACAGATGGTCCCTGTGCCGCACTTTGGGCATCCCAGCTGTAAAAGCTAACTGTTAATGGCCAGTATAGTTTTAGTACTGTAGTGTATTTCTTCATCCTATGGTCACATATGGGACATGGGTTGTCTTAGCACCAGCACCAGAAGTCGTAAAATCAGCTGTTCACCTGGCGGGTTTTTTCGGGGATGAATAGGGAAGTCCTTCTTTAGCTGCCGTCTTGTTTTATCATATATTGCAGCATTTGCACCTGTCAATGTTTACTTTTGTATGCACATTAAATAAATAAAAAAATCCAGACTTTGGGGCAATGTTCACAGACTGGAGTATTTGGCTCTCTATTAGATGCAATGGTTTTCCGTATTGGGACCATTATTTCGGTCCTAACTTGTTCACCGGTCCTCATATGGACGGTACTTTTCCTTGTTGATGTCTCACGAAGGGTAGAAATACAAGAACACACACACACTGTTAGCAGCTGAACAAATTGGTGGTAAAACATCCTTTTCCACCCCAAATTTCAAAACAGTTGACTTTTCTAGTATCCAAAATATATCTGACACTTAGACTTTCACTGAACTGTGTTTGCAGAGTGGCTCCGCCGCTCTTAGCCTTATCTTTAATCGACTGTAATGAACCCAAGTTGTTACCACAGACTTGAAAACGTTAAGATTTCAAGCTGGGGCTGTTGCTACGTTGCTATGGAATTAACTTTTTCCCATAACCTCGCACTCTTGGTGATGTGTTGCAAACGTTGTAATCACCGGGTGTGTTCCTGCAACGTTTTGGAAGCGGGGGATAGTGCGACCAGCTGCAGGACAGGAAATCACCAAGGAAAGTAAAATGCCATGTGCTTCCAAGAGCGATCATGACATAACTTTGCAACTTTGGACTTCTCAATCCTGACTCCCTACTTTTGGAGAGTCTGCATGACCTCACTCAGTAAATGTTTTTGGTTCCTTCGACGGATTTGCATGTGTAGATTTCCCCTTTTTTCACCCCTCTAAAGAGGAACATTTCGAAACATGTTGAGTTGTCCCTGCAGAGGAAGTCGTTTTTCACCCCGGGGTGTGTCCGTGATCCGTCATCGCTTGTGTATCCCTCACTTTTTAATACGTACATTCAAGCTTGTCACTTGACGTAGCAGAAACATTACAGTTTTAAGTTTCACGTTTACTTTTGGGTTTTTCTATTGAATAACGTGATGGTATGTCAATATGGACACAGGACACAATGGTTGGAGAGACCACATTATTAAGGAAGTGAACCATATTATTTTTTTATACAAGCCTGTGGTCGATCCAGCAGATAGCAGAAGTGAGAAAATATTTTTTCACAGCACAAAACTTTATGTATAAACTAGTGCAGAGGTTCTCAAATGGGGGTACTTGAAGGTATGCCAAGGGGTACGCGAGATTTTTAAAAAATATTCTGAAAATAGCAACAATTCAAAAATCCTTTATAAATATATTTATTGAATAATACCTCAACAAAATATGAAAGTAAGTTCATAAACTGAGAAAAGAAATGCAACAAATGCAATATTCAGTGTTGACAGCTAGATTTTTTTGTGGACATGTTCCATAAATATTGATGTTACAGATTTCTTTTTTTGTGAAGAAATGTTTAGAATTAAAGGGGAACATTATCACAAATTCAGAAGGGTTAAAACCAATAAAAATCAGTTCCCAGTGGCTTATTTTATTTTATTTTTCGAAGTTTTTTTCAAAATTTTACCCGTCCCGGAATATCCCTAAAAAAAGCTTTAAAGTGCTTGATTTTCGCTATTTGCCTAAGCCACTGTCCATTTCCCTGTGATGTCACATAGCGATTCCAATACAAACAATGGCGAATAGCAAAGCAAGATATAGCGAAATTAGCTCGGATTCAGACTCGGATTTCAGCGGCTTAAACGATTCAACAGATTACGCATGTATTGAAACAGATGGTTGGAGTATGGAGGCAGATAGTGAAAACAAAATTGAAGAAGAAACTGAAGCTATTGAGCGAATAGCTATTGACGCTATTCGGCCATGCATGTCTGTCTTAGCATCGCCGGTAAAATGTGCAGACCAACCGATCAGGACTTTCGCATTGACATTGGATCAACTTAAATCCGTCGATTGGTAAGTGTTTGTTTCGCATTAAATGTGGGTGGAAGGAAACGCTGGATGTAAATATAGTTTCAAATGTACATACAGGAAGCCTAAATAGCATGTTAGCATCGATTAGCTGGCAGTCATGCCGCGACCAAATATGTCTGATTAGCACATAAGTCAATAAAATCAACAACTCTCACCTTTGTGATTTCGTTGACTTTATCGTTGGGAATGCATCTGCTTTGAGTGTCGCAGGACATCCAGACATTCTTGCCATCTCTGTCATAGCATCGCCAGTAAAAACCAAACGAGGGACTCTCGCATCTCTTGACACTGGAGCAACTTAAATCCGTCGACTAGTATTTGTTTGTTTGGCATTAAATGTGGATGGAGGGAAAGGCTGGATGTAAATATAGCTAAAAATGAGGCATAATGCTGCAATATATACACAGCTAGCCTAAATAGCATGTTAGCATCGATTAGCATGCTGTGCTAATTAATGCACATTCTACGTAAATCAACTTGAATACGTCCCTGATCGTGTTGTTACACCCTCCTACAACACACCGACGAGTCATGATGTCTCCAAGGTATTGGAAAATGGTCGAAATAACGGAAAATAACCGAGCTGATTTGACTCGATGCATGTGATGTGGTAGGGAAAAATGGCGTTGAGTATGGATGTGACGTCACGTTCTGACGTCGTCGCTCAGAAAGGGATAAACAGAAACGTGTTTAATTCGCCAAAATTCACCCATTTAGAGTTCGGAAATCGGTAAAAAAAATATAGATGGTGTTTTTTCTGCAACATCAAGGTATATATTGACGCTTACATAGGTCTGGTGATAATGTTCCCCTTTAAGTTCATGAATCCAGATGGATCTCTATTAAAATCCCCAAAGAGGGCGCTTTAAGTTGATGATTACTTCTATGTGTAGAAATCTTTATTGATAATTGAATCACTTGTTTATTTTTCAACAAGTTTTTAGTTATTCCATCCATCCATCCATCATCTTCCGTTTATCCGAGGTCGGGTCGCGGGGGCAGCAGCCTAAGCAGGGAAGCCCAGACTTCCCTCTCTCCAACCACTTCGTCTAGCTCTTCCCGGGGGATCCCGAGGCGTTCCCAGGCCAGCCGGGAGACATAGTCTTCCCAACGTGTCCTGGGTCTTCCCCGTGGCCTCCTACCAGCTGGACGTGCCCTAAACACCTCCCTAGGGAGGCGTTCGGGTGGCATCCTGACCAGATGCCCGAACCACCTCATCTGGCTCCTCTCGATGTGGAGGAGCAGCGGCTTTACGTTGAGCTCCTTCCGAATGGCAGAGCTTCTCACCCTATCTCTAAGGGAGAGCCCCGCCACCCGGCGGAGGAAACTCATTTCGGCCGCTTGTACCCGTGATCTTATCCTTTCGGTCATGACCCAGAGCTCATGACCATAGGTGAGGATGGGAACGTAGATCGACCGGTAAATTGAGAGATTTGCCTTCCGGCTCAGCTCCTTCTTCACCACAACGGATCGATACAACGTCCGCATTACTGTAGACGCCGCACCGATCCGCCTGTCGATCTCACGATCCACTCTTCCCCCACTCGTGAACAGGACTCCTAGGTACTTGAACTCTTCCACTTGGGGCAGGGTCTCCTCCCCAACCCGGTTATTTTTATCTTTATATCTTATTTTTATATATTTTTTTTCAAAATAGTTCAAGAAAGACCACTACAAATGAGCAATATTTTGCACTGTTATACAATTTAATGAATCAGAAACTGATGACATAGTCCTGTATTTTACTTCATCTCTTTTTTTCAACCAAAAATGTTTTGCTCTGATTAGGGGGAACTTGAATTAAAAAAATGTTCAAATGGGGGTACATCGCTGAAAAAATGTTGAGAATCACAGTATCAAATCAAATCAAATTAACTTGATTTATAAAGCACATTTAAAATTTACCACAGGGGTAGCCAAAGTGCTGTACAATGGGCAGGTTAAAAGATAATACGAGGACCGAGAAAACAACACAACACAAACCGAACATGATAAAAAATAAATAAATAAAACATAAAAACAGGTTCACAACAGGTGTATAATGGGGCGCCATTGCAGGATGGATATCACTTAGTGTTAAAAGCCAAGGAATAAAAGCATGTTTTTAAGAGAGATTTAAAAACAGGATGAGAGGAGGCTTGTCTAACACTCAGAGGTAGGTCGTTCCAGAGCTTGGGAGCAGCAGCAGCAAAAGCTCTGTCACCTCTAAGCTTCATCCTTGTGTCAGGGACCGTCAGTAGCAGCTGATCGGCTGATCTTAGGGATCGAGTGGGGCAGTAAGGCTGAAGGAGGTCGGAGAGATATGTTGGCGCGAGGTTGTTTAGACATTTAAAAGCAAATAGGAGTTTAAAATTGATTCGATAACGCACAGTACTAGTGCTGTGCGATTTTGACACAAATATATCCTGATATAGGTAATATTAATACCTATCACGATAAAGTATTCTTTTGTCAAAATTATATAAACATGCACCTGGGGATAGGTTGATTGGCAACACTAAATTGGCCCTAATGTGTGAATGTTGTCTGTTGGCCCTGCGATGAGGTGGTGACTTGTCCAGGGTGTACCCCGCCTTCCGCCCGAATGCAGCTGAGATAGGCTCCAGGGTGAAGTGTCTTGCCCAAGGACACAACGGACGTGACTAGAGGATTGAACCAGTAACCCTCAGATTACTGGCACAGCCACTCTACTAACTTCGCCACGCCAATTTATTTGTGGGTTAGATTCCCTATTAAACTCATTACATCTTGCGGGACAAATTGCACAAGTCAGAGGGCCGTAGTTTGGACACCCCTGTTATAAAGTGATCCTGCCAACTACTGGCCTGGCATGCATACTAAATTGCTTTTGCAGTTTAATCCAAAGATGTTGTGTAAACTTGTGTGGCTTCCATGAGTTTAGTCCTTCGTCCAAATCCGCCGTCAACTGGCACACTCTGGTTTAGTTTCATGTCAAAGCAGACAGGGATGGTTGTGTTTGTGTTCGAAGTCGCCGCGAAGGATTACATCACAGCAACACCATTTGGGCTCTGGGCCCAGTACTTACTTAACCCGGGCCATGGATGTTAGAATACCAAAGCAAAAGATACTTTACTTTTACAGCCTGCTTTCACGATGCTGGGAGCTACAACAACAACAAAAAACTGACACTCCATAAAATATGTCAAATAAAAGTACTGCTTTTTTTTTTTTTAGATAAAAAGAGTTCTGGGGAACAGGTTTGACAGTATGGGAGAATGTTATTTCTGTGCATACCAGAGTAAAAGATGTCAGAGTTGCACAGAGGGGAAACGTCATTCCCACATAGCCACATGATTGTAGCACTGACTATTCCCCTGTCTGTTGTAGGCAAGAGGCTAGCACGTGTTCTCACAAGAATAAAAAGGCACATTGTACAGAAATGATAATTTTTCATCAGCAGATGCTATATTTTGCCATGAAAATACTCTTTTGCCATAATTTGAAAGACATTAGAAGGCTGTTTTCAGAGAATTTATTAAAACAACAAAGCTTTTTTTTTGGCGTAAGCCTAAAAATACCTTTGTTATAAACTCAACCCGTTTCATTCCCTTTTTTTGTAAAAGCACATTAAAATTTGGTTCATTAAGCTGCAATCTGATTAGTGCAACTTTGTTTTTCAAACCCCCCCAAACATAAAAAATCTGTCTTAATAATTGCAATTAAATTGAGTAAAGGAATACAAACCAAAAAGCTATTCATCCATCCATCTTCTTCCGCATATCCAAGGTTGGGTCGCGAGGGCAGTAGCCTAAGCAGGAAAGCCCAGACTTTCCTTTCCCCAGACACTTGGTCCAGCTCCTCTTGGGGTATCCTGATGCGTCTCCAGGCCACCCGGGAGACATAGTCTTCCCAACGGGTCCTGGGTCTTCCCTGTGGCCTCCTACCGGTCGGACGTGCCCTAAACACCTCCCTAGGGAGGCGTTCGGGTGGCATCCTGACCAGATGCCAGAACCATCTCAACTGGCTCCTCTCGATGTGGAGGAGCAGTGGCTTTAGTTTGAGCTTCTCACCCTATCTCTAAGGGAGAGCCCCACAACCCAGCGGAGGAAGCTCATTTCGGCCGCTTGTACCTGGGATCTTGTCCCTTTCAGTCATAACCCAAAGTTCATGACCATAGGTGAACGTAGATCGACCGGTAAATTGAGAGCTTTGCCTTCCGACTCAGCTCCTTCTTCACCACAACAGATCGATACAGTGTCTGCATTTCTTAAGACGCCGTACCGATCCGCCTGTCGACCTCACAATCCACTCTTCCCTCACTCTTGAACAAGACTCCGAGGTACTTGAACTTCTCCACTTGGGACAAGATCTCCTCCCCAAGATGGCACTCCACCCTTTTCCGGGTGAGAACCATGGATTCGGACTTGGAGGTGCTGATTCCCATCCCACTCGCTTCACACTCGGCTGTGAACCGATCCAATGAGAGCTCAAGATCCTGGCCAGATGAAGCCATCAGGACCACATCATCTGCAAAAAGCAGAGACCTAATCCTTCTGCCACCAAACCAGATACCCTCAACGCCCTTACTGCGCCTAGAAATTCTGTCCATAAAGGTTATGAACAAAATCGGTGACAAAAGGGCAGCCTAGGCGGATTCCAACCCTCACTGGAAACGTGTCCGACTTACTGCCGGCAATGCGGACCAAGCTCTGACACTGATCATACAGGGAGCGGACCGCCACAATCAGACAGTCCGTTACCCCATACTCTCTGAGCACTCCCCACAGGACTTCCCACGGTGCACGGTCGAATGCCTTCTCCAAGTCCACAAAGCACATGTAGACTGGTTGGGCAAACTCCCAACCGGTACCCGCAAGGACCCTGCCGAGAGTATAGAGCTGGTCCACAGTTTCACGACCAGGACGAAAATCCCACAGTTCCTCCTGAATCATAGGTTTGACTATCCGGCGTAGCCTCCTCTCCAGTACACCTGAATAGATCTTACCGGGAAGGCTGAGGATGACGCACATGTCCATCGTTTTATTTCTATCCATTGGTAAATAACACTATAATAATTAACGTTGGCCATAATTAGGGTTTCAGTGATGAGACTGGCAACAATGATTTCTTTATTATGATATTTTGCACATGGCAGATTTGCTCAAGATTTAGTACTTCTCCTTATGGGTAATGGTTTTAGGGCAAAATGGCAAAGTATTGTATCGTTTCGGCCTTTATGGCAATGGTGTTTCTGGGTGCTCTGATTTTGGACAACTGCTTACAAAGTTGTAGAATCTGATAACGTCTTCTTGTCGTAGTCACGTGGACAAGCAAACCGCCACGACCGGTATTTTGAGATCATGACGCCACCATCTCTTCACATTAGACCCTATTCCACCAACATTTCAGGAACTTTTTAAATCCAGGAACTAAAAGTTTGTGCAGAGGTGTGTGGTTTGTGTTTCCACCATATTCAGGTAGTTCATACAAATCAGTTTGATAATGTATGGAGGAATGGTTTAGCATACAGTATTTGTCCACTGATTTTATGTAAATGAACAGACAATATTAGGTCATATTTTGTTAAGTATAGTATAAGTAAAATAAATGCAAAGCAATAATATACAAAACAATATGATTTAGAAACAAAGTATACCAGATTTTACATTCAAATTCAGCTGGGCTTTTGTCCTCCGTGTCCAACAGTCAGATCGTAGCAGGGGGTGTATATTGTAGCGTTCTGGAAGAGTTAGTGCTGCAAGGGGTTCTGGGTATTTGTTATGTTGTGTGTTCTCCCGAAATGTGTTTGTCACTCTTGTTTGGTGTGGGTTCGCAGCGTGGCACAAATTTGTAACAGTGTTAAAGTTTTTTTATACGGCCACCCTCAGTGTGACCTGCATGGCTGTTGACCAAGTATGCCTTGCCTTCACTTGTGTGTGTGAAAAACCGTAGATCTTATGTGAATGGGCTGACACGCAAAGGCAGTGCCTTTAAGGTAAGCCCCCTATATTGTAGTCCGGGTGGAAATCGGGAGAAATCCGGGAGAATGGTTGCCCGGGGAAATTTTCGGGAGGGGCACTGAAATTCGGGAATCTCCCGGGAAAATGAGGAGGGTTGGCAAGGATGACTGGGAGACTTCTCCCTTCCGTACAGCGGCGTTTTAAAAAGTCATACATTTTACTTTTTAAAACCGATACCGATAATTTCCGATATTACAGTTTAAAGCATTTATGCTTGTGCCACATGTGTTCTATCGTGAAGCTTCTGGGGTCGTTTAACATAAGTGCTAGTCTAAATTCCCGAATCTCATCTCTCGGACATCCCCTTTTATGGTCATTTTCCCTCATGCTTGTTGTGTACTTTTCCCACAACGTGTTGGTTGAATGTAAGCACTGTTTAGCAGGCATGTGAGGCAGGAAACGCACCACGTGTGAGTGTGTCAATGGTATTCAGGAAGTTGGATAGGAGAGGAAGCAGTAAAGAATTGCTTTAGTTCCAGAGCAGAAAGAAACCGCCTTCTGTATATCTGCTACCCAGCCTTACACCAATAAGACTCTCTCATTTGAATTTTTTTTTTGCTTTTATTAGCATTGATAAACTCAAAAATGACATTCTTATTTTTTGTTTTATATAGCTTAGGTATAGTACTCCATGTTACAATCCAACAAAGCAGCCAACATCGGAACATACCAAAATTCCTCCAGTTTGGTAGGGCTACATCTGTTGATTAAGTTAATAATCAAGTAATCTATTGATTAGTTTGTCCGAGTAATCGAGTAAAACCCACTTTATAGTAGGCCTCGTGGATAGATATTTAGATAGTACTTTAATGATTCCTTCAGGAGAGTTCCCTCAGGAAAATTAAAATTCCAGCAGCAGTGTACAGACTCGAAATCAATTTTAAAAAACATAACAATGAGAATAAAAATAAACAGCAACAATAAGAAAAAAAATATAACAGTAAAAATAAGAATATAACGAGAGAAACTAGGCATTAGTGACCATGTTATGAAAAATATGACATATATATAAAATGTCAGATTTATTCACAAAAAAATCTGATTTACGATTTATTCAGATTTTTGCCCCCCACCCCCAAAAACTTTCTAAAGACACACATAAATACAAATGAAAGATATAAATCAAAACCGTTTTTTGTTCTATTTGATCAAAAACTATAGGTTTGAAATAGGGCTGGGCGATATGGCCTTTTATTAATATCTCGATATTTTGGGTCCATGTCACGATACATGATATATATCTCGATATTGGGACAAGTAATCTATTGTTTTAGTTTTTTAGATTAATCGAGTAATTGAACAAAACCCACTCTATAGTAGGCTTTGTGGATAGGTAGATAGTACTTTATTGATTCCTTCAGGAGAGTTCCCTCAGGAAAAATAAAATTCCAGCAGCAGTGTACAGAATTAAGATCAAATTTAAAAAGTAATTAACGGGGGTATACTGTAAATGGAAATAAAATAGAAAATATAACAATGAGAATAAAAATAAAAAGCAACAATAAGACAAAAATATGTAACAGTAAAAATAAGAATATGACAAGAGAAACTAGGCAGTAGTGACCATGTTATGAAAAATATGACCTAAATATAAAATGTCAGATTTATTCACCAAAAAAAAAAAGATTTACGATTTATTCAGATTCTTGCCCCCCCAAAAACTTTCTAAAGACACAAATAAATACAAATGAAATATATAAATCAAAGCCAGTTTTTATTTTATTTGATCAAAAACTATTAGTTTGAAATAGGGCTGGGCGATATGGCCTTTTATTAATATCTCGATATTTTGGGGCCATGTCACGATACACGATATATATCTCGATATTTTGCCTTAGCCTTGAATGAACACTTGTCACATATAATCACAGCAGTATGATGATTCTGTGTCTACATTAAAACATTCTTCTTCATACTGTATTAATATATGCTCATTTTAAACTTTCATGCAGAGAGGGAAATCACAGCTAAGTCAATTTACCAAAACTGTATTTATTAAACAGTTATTAAGCAGTGGCACAAACATTCATGTCATTTCAAAACAGAAAGTGCAAGATTGTCAGAGACATTTTAAAACAAAATATCAGTGCACTTTTGTGCATGATGTCACTAAGATGACATATCAAAAGAACACTAAATCAAAGTGCACGTTTTGTACAGAACGCCACTACAATAGTTAAAAGCAAATCAAGTGCACTTTTGTGCATGATGTCACACAAGATATTTCAATAAATGTCAAATAAATATGAGCTGCATAATAGGAAATCAAATGGTTTATGTCCTTCGCTATGTGGTAGGTTCCCGCGGACGTTATCTACCTCTGTTATTGACTATTTTTTTCATACGGTGTTGATGTGGACATTGTTGCTTCGGCATTTTGTGGGTGTGGCACTGAACGGAGATGTAGACATGCAGTTTCAAGCACTTTTTATTCTCTAGCGGGTGACTTTTCAAATGATTCTACAGATTAGCAGTGCTGCTACTTTTTGTAGCAACGCTTTTGCCGCATAATTGTTCAACACATTCCCGCTTGAAGCCAAACCCCCAGCAGATGATGGATCCTGTGCAAAGTAAATTTCTTACCAGATTGGCACCTTCTCTGTCTCGCATTACCACTCGCAACGCACCGTTAGCATCACAGCTAATGTTACCCATGTAGCTACCTCTCTGCTCTTGGTGGGCGTGTGACATTGCATATGTGACGTGTGTAAGAAGGTGCACTTGTGTATGTCTCTTTGAGAAGGAGAGACAAGAAAGAGTGGGAAACACCTGTCGTGTAATGCCCGCAGCTAAAAGCAACTGTGTGAGAACATGTACTCGAATATCACGATATAGTCATTTTCTATATCGCACAGAGACAAACCCGGAATATATCGATATATCGCCCAGCCCTAGTCTGAAATGACACTGCATCATACACTTCATTTTCCTCGGAGCAAAATTCTAATTCAAATTTTTTTTTAAGCTAGATATAAATTGTAATTTTTATGAAATACTTTTCTATTAACGAAATTAAGAGCTTCTTCTGGGAAGCTCAATACTTACGTCTTGAACAAATTATTTCTGTTCACAAAAATGTAGCATTGTACATTGCGTGCAAATAAATAGTGATTTCCAACATTGCGGTTAATGAAGTCCAAACTTATTTCTTTGATCAAATTCTTCTGCAAACAAAATTGTAGTATTGTACACTGTATGCAAATAAATAATGAAGTAGAGCGTTGAGAGGAATATAGTTTTTGCGAGTGTTATGAAAAATGCAGTCTTTTTCATTGTATGGGCATCACATCTTTAACGACATACAGAAGAACCGCTTCTTTGTCTTCATACATGGTATCATCATCCACCATCATACATCATACAACAAATGATTCCACCACAATCAAAGTGTTTGTTGTTGTTCGCCTCGTAATGAGTTGCCCTTCCTGCCCTCCGCTCCGGTTTCAGATGCAGGAATGTTTGTTGTCCTGCTGCCTTTTTAAAACAAACTTTGCAGCAGGCAGTCATTTCTTTCACACCTTTTTCCGCAAAACCAAACCACTGAAAGCACTTTTCTTTGGAACAAACATCTCGCGCGCGTTAGCATTAGCGTGCACATCACTTGTGCACGCCAGCTTTCCGAGACTCTTATTTTGTTAGCGCAGGCAGCATGAAGTAGGGCTTTTATTGTGAAGATAGGAAATGTGCAATCGGCCTTTAGAGTTTTGACGGAAGGGACGGCGCGAAAGTCTGTTGAAATAAAAAGTGTTTCTCGCCTTCCTCTCTGTCATTTTTTCCTAATAATGAACTGGCAGCAGCCAGCGTCATCTCACAAGACCCTCGGGTGCCGTGAATGTCAATCAAGCAAGCTACGGAATTTGCCGCCAATGTTTTTCTTGTAAAGTGTATGGAAGCTGGATGAATTAGATGCCAAAAACCAACCACTTTCATGTGGTATTGTACAGAAAGGACAACTTTTTTTCTCCTCCATTTGAAAATGTGGGCGTTATCATCATTACTGTCTGATTCCAATCAATGCAAGTCATCAGAATCAGGCAATACACCAACTTATATTCTTGTATTCGTGAAAGAAAGACATCTATATGTGTTACACATGCTTGTATTATCATTAAACACATTTAACTTGTTTACAAAAATGTCTCTTTCATAAATAAATAAATATAAATGATATATATAAATGAGGTAGATCCCCTCGAGTTGGTCAATTCAAAAGTAGCTCGCCTGCAGAAAAAGTGTGGGCACCCCTTATGTAGATGATGTATCGAGACTAGAGATGTCCGATAAGGGATTTTTTGCCGATATCTCGATATTGTCCAACTCTTTATTACTGATACCGATATCAACTGATACCGATATATTTAGTCGTGGAATTAACACATTATGCCTAATTTTGTTGTGATGCCCCCATATTGCACATGTACGAAAAAAGATCTCTAAGCGTATGGCGACTTATCCAGGGTGTACCCCGCCTTCCGCCCGATTGTAGCTGAGATAGGCGCCAGCGCCCCCCGCGACCCCAAAAAGGGAATACGCGGTAGAAAATGGATGGATGGATGGAGTATTTTTATATTAAACAAGGTAAAATGTGTGTTAGATTATAGGGCAATGCGTATATTGTATTATGCACTTATATTGCCATACATCAGCTACTGTGTGGAAGTGTGGGGGAACACATATAAGAGTAACAAAGGCATTGTATCAACTACAAAAAAGAGCGATGAGAATTATTCATAAAGTAGATTACTTAGAACACACTAACATATTACTATTGAAACTTCAGGAGCTAGTAAAGCTACAGACATTGTGTGTCATGTTTAAGGCTAAAAGTAAAACATAACCAGCAAATTTACAAAAAATGTTTGTCATCACTTCTGAGAGTACAGAGCATGGAAGAAAAGGTCATTTCAAACAGAAATATTCAAGGACAACTTTAAAACAAATGTGTACATCAGTGGTGGGGGTAAAATTGTGGAATTCTCTTTACAATGAGATAAAAGATTGTAAAAAAAAATATTCCAATTGAAAAAATGTATAAAGATAGAACAATAAGATCATATGGACAGCCATAAGTTTACATTTTGCTTTTTATTTATTATTTTACTTATTTTTTGTCTGGTTTTGTATTTGCTTTGTGTCATTTTGTGAGGTGTATATCTATTATTATTATTTATTTCTCTGTTTGGTTTATACTTTATGAAGTTTTGCACTTGTGTTTTTTTTGTGTTTTTTTGATAGTTTCATTACATCGTGGATGTATTTGTTGGTTTAAATGATATTCATGAAGTAAGATAATGTATTATGTCAAAGGGGGCAGGAATCTATAAGATTTTTCTTCATCCTGCTTCTTCTCAGGCATTGTTGTGTGAATTTTAATTGTATAATTTACGTATAATTGTGTGTCGATCAAAATGCACATCAATGAAGGAGATAGATAAAAAATGAAATGAAAAAAAAAATGAAACAATGTAACAAGGTTTTTCAAAATAAATCAACTGAAGTTATGGACAAAAGTGCCAACATGGCACTGCCGTATTTATTATTGAAGTCACAAAGTGCATTATTTTTTTTTAACATGTTTTGAAACAGCAGCTTGGAATTTGGGACCTGCTCTCCCCGAGAGAGCATGACGAGGTTTAGGTTCAGGGTTGCGGTGGGGGGATAGGGGGTAGCGGGGGGTGTATATTGTAGCGACCCGGAAGAGTTAGTGCTGCTAGGGTTTCTGGGTATTTGTTCTGTTGTGTTGTGTTGCGGTGCGGATACATTCAAATTCAGCTAGGCTTTAGTCCTCCGTGTCCAACAGTCGGATCGTAGCAGGAGGTGTATATTGTAGTGTCCCGGAAGAGTTAGTGCTGCAAAATGTTCTGGGTATTTGTTCTGTTGTGTTTATGTTGTTTGTTCTCCCGAAATGTGTTTGTCATTCTTGTTTGGTGTGGGTTCACAGTGTGGTAATAGTGTTAAAGTTGTTTATACGGCCACCCTCAGTGTGACCTGTATGGCTGTTTACCAAGTATGCTTTGCATTCACTTGTTTGAGTGTGTGAAAAGCCGTAGGCATTATGTGATTGGGCCGGCACGCAAAGGCAGTGCCTTTAAGATTTATTGGCGTTTTGCACTTTTATCTATGTATGCGTACACAGCGGCGTTTTAAAAAGTCATAAGTTTTACTTTTTGAAACCGATACCGATAATTTCCGATATGACATTTTAAAGCATTTATAGGCAGGCCGAAATTATCGGACATCTCTAATCGAGACAGATCCATTCAGAGTTTGAGCAGTATAGGAATTGACTATACACTATAACACATTAACAAATGCTGCATCACATGAATGTTTTTTTAAAGTAATACCCTTGTGGCATGACAAAAAACACAAGTAATGTATAAAAACTTGTTTACTTTTTGGTTTGAAATAAAACACAAAGCAGTTTGGCTAATGAAGATGAAGTCTAATAAACACGCTTTGTTCTTCTTTTTGTTCAGTACAACAGTTTGGCCAACAATAATAAATAGGAGTGACACCTCTCACATCGAATACACATTTTTCATAGTCTTCGTTCAGTTCGATGAGATGCCAAAACATTTGAGCTAGTATTGATGGTATTTCACCACTGTTAAATAAAGAAGTGAACATCCCAGTCAACAACATAAAGACTTTATAAACAAGTTGTGACAACGTTCACAACTCATTGCCCGCTGCAAAACATCGAATAGTTTTCCCTTTCGCTGTATACATTTAGTGTAGGGACAAGTGTCTCCAATATTGTCCACATATGTCTCCATCTAAACACAGCAGTGCGGCAAAGTTGGTGTCCGCCAAGATTATCAAGCCAAACTCTAGTGCGCATGTGCCTGAATTTATGTTGCTGAAAATGTATTAATAAATGAACGTTTTTCTGTAATTAGAAAATCAAACGGTATTCGTAGCCGTCTGGAATTTTATCGCAAATTGTCATTATACCGTTTATCATTACATCCCTCATCCATTAAAGGCCTACTGAAACCCACTACTACCGACCACGCAGTCTGATAGTTTATATATCAATGATGAAATATTAACATTGCAACACATGCCAATACGGCCTTTTTAGTTTACTAAATTACAATTTTAAATTTTCCGCGGAGTTTTTCTGTTGAAAATGACGCGTATTTGTGACGTTATTGGTTGGAGGGGACATATTAGCCCAGCACCACTCACGGCTGAAAGTCATCTCTTTTCATCGCGCAATTACACAGTATTTTGGACATCTGTGTTGCTGAATCTTTTGGAATTTGTTCAATTATTAATGGAGAAGTCAAAGTAGAAAGATGGAGGTGGGAAGATTTTATCCTTTAGCCACACAAACACACGGTGTTTCCTCGTTTAAAATTCCCGGAGATGAAGCTTTACTATGGATCAAAACGGTCAAGCGAACATGGATCATGACTACATGTCGACCGGCAGTTTTCAGTGAGAAAATTGTGGAAATAAGTCTCCTCTTACCGGAGATCTGCGAAGCTTCTGTCGTGCTGCAGCTGCTGTGACTTCCCTCAGAGACTGGCATCAAGACACCGTGGACACACCCCTTTGACTATCAGGTACTATTTGACTCACTAAAACACTAGCAACACAATAGAAAGAAAAGGGATTTTCCAGAATTATCCTAGTAAATGTGTCTAAAAACATCTGAATCGCTCTCACTTGCCATCGCCTTTTCTTTTTTTTTTTTTTTTCCTAGGCCTTCACTCTAAATTTCCTCATCCACGTATCTTTCATCCTTGCTCAAATTAATAGGGGAATTGTCACTTTCTCGGTCCGAATAGCTCTTGCTGCTGGAGGCTCACATTATAAACAATGTTCAGATGTGAGGAGCCCTACAACCAGTGACGTCACACGCACATCATCTGCTACTTCCGGTACAGGCAAGGCTTTTTTATTAGCGACCTAAAGTTGCAAACTTTATCGTCGATGTTCTCTACTAAATCTTTTCAGCAATATCCTTTCGGCATGTTCATGGTAAATGTTGGTACATTTTTTGGGGCATTACGACGAAAGACAAGGGCGGTCGCGGCAGTTGCCGTGGTTAAATTCGAGCCCTGAAATGTTGAGAATATCTGAATCATAAGGTCCTGAGCAGTCCTTAATTCAATCCCGTCCTAGGGATTTTGCTGTGTTGTTGTTGTACTTGTACTTGTATAGCGCTTTTCTACCCCTTTTTAAGGAGCCCAAAGCGCTTTGACTCTGTAAGTGCAAGTTAAAACTCTACTATGCAAAGCGAAAGCCATTTATCAACAACACCCAGGAACGCCGCCGGCTTCGCTGGGCCCGAGCTCATTTAAGATGGACTGATGCAAAGTGAAAAAGGGGGACGGCGTGGCGAAGTTGGTAAAATTTACTGTAGTCACTGACAGTGGTTTGTTGCATTTTTTTTGTGTTTCGCTTTATTATAAAATATTTCGATTCAGAGGGTTTGTGATGTTCATAGCTTGTCAATATTCAGTGTTTTTTCATTCATAGATAATATTGTAAAATCCACATTCTTTATTTTCATGTGCATTCTGTGGAGTTTGCTTTTTCTCCCTGTGACTGCGTGGGTTCCCTCCGGGTACTCCGGCTTCCTCCCACTCCCAGAGACATGCACCTGGGGATAGGTTGATTGGCAACACAAAATTGGCCCTAGTGTGTGAATGTGAGTGTGAATGTTGTCTGTCTATCTGTGTTGGCCCGGGTGTACGCCGCCTTCAGCCCGAATGCAGCTGAGATAGGCTCCAGCCACCCCAAAAGCGACAAGTGGTGGAAAAATGGATGGACATGCTTGCTAGCATGTCTTCCAAAGTATTTTGAGCACAACACAAAGGTGGCGCCACAAACTGGTTCACTGATATGTAGATTGTCTTGTCAAAGTTATGGTAATACAGGAAGCATTTGAGTAACTTTTGCATCCAGATAATAACGTTTTCCTCTTCTCCTCACAAAAAGTCCAGCTTTATCATGGCCCGGTGTCATGCGGTCTCTCAAGGATTAATGTACAAGAGATTTGCTCTCCGAGTGCAGCGACACAGATAACCCCGAGGCCCTGGCTGTGCTCGTTTGCAGTCACATGGTCACGTCTCCCAGTGAAAAGCCATTCAGTTCGCAGGGCTGGCTTTTGTGTTGCTTACCCTTTTTCAATGGCGGCCGTTTTTGGAAACTGGATGCGGTGCCAGTGCCCGCTTGAAATGAAAGAACAGGCCCACCACTCTGGCTCATCAGTCAGGCCCATGTAAAGGCATTGGAGAAATATATACAAAGGAAATGTTTATTTTGTCAAAGCTGTCTTCGGATTCAGATAAATCCTTCTGCAGCTCAATTTGTAAGGTGGTTCTAATTCTTATTTTTTAATCGAATGTGCCTTTGCATGCTGACTTGCAACTTTCATGCGCCAAGCCTGTGTGGTGCACTAATAAGTCCTTCATCCTTGATTCGAGTCTGTCAATTTCAGCTCCCCTCAAACAGATGCTCGGATACAGTACAGGCCAAAAGTATGGACACACCTTCTCCTCATTCAATGTGTTGTCTTTATTTTCGGGATAACGGCTTGCCATGGCTTTGGATCTGAGATTTCCATAACGTACCCTTGTCTTTGTGCATTCTTGCTCGCTATTTTTTGAGCATGTGGCTCAACAGTAACTTAACACCAATATGTTTTACCACGCTACGGAATGGACCGAGGGTCCAACGCGTTACCACCGCGTTAACTTTGACATCCCTAGTATTAACATGTTGAACTTAAAGGCCTACTGAAATGAGATGTTCTTATTTAAACGGGGATAGCAGGTCCATTCTATGTGTCATACTTGATCATTTTGCGATATTGCCATAATTTTGCTGAGAGGATTTAGTAAAGAACATCAACGATAAAGTTCGCAACTTTTGCTCGCTAATAAAAAAGCCTTGCCTGTACCGGAAGTAGCAGACGATGTGCGCGTGATGTCACGGGTTGCAGGGCTCCTCACATCCTCACATTGTTTATAATCATAGCCTCCAGCAGCAAGAGCTATTCGGACCGAGAAAGCGACAATTTCCACGTTAATTTGAGCGAGGATGAAAGATTTGTGGATGAGGAAAGTTAGAGTGAAGCACGAAAAAAAGAAAAGGCGACGGCTCCAAACCGTTTCAGATGTAATTAGACACATTTACTAGGATAATTCTGGAAGATCCCTTATCTGCTTATTGTTTTAATAGCGTTTTAGTGAGACTGTAAAGTCATACCTGAAAGTCGGATGGCTGCGGTGAACGCCAGTGTCTCTGAGAGAAGCCGATGAGCCAAGATCACAGCTGCCTTTTTGAGCTGCAGTTGGAGGAGGTGTAATCCACTGATGTCTCCGGTAAGAGCAGACTTAATATCACAATTTTCCCATCCAAAAACTTGCTAGTTGACGTAGAGAAACATGTTCGCTTGACCGCTCTGTGTTAAAGCTTCACAACAAACAAAGAAACACCGGGTGTTTTTTGGTGCTAAAGGCAGCTGCAATCCACCGCTCTCCACCAACAGCATTATTCTTTATAGTCTCCATTATTAATTGAACAAATTCCAAAAGATTCAGCAACACAAATGTCCAAATTACTGTGTAATTATGCGATGAAAAGAGACGACTTTTAGCCGTGTGTGGTGCTGGGCTAATATGTCCGCTACAACCCCAGACGTCACAAACTTGCGTCATCATACGCGTCATCATTCCGTGGCATTTTCAAAAAGAAACTGCGGGAAATTTAAAATTGTAATTTAGTAAACGAAAAAGGCCGTATTGGCATGTGTTGCAATGTTAATATTTCATCATTGATATATAAACTATCAGACTGCGTGGTCGCTAGTAGTGGGTTTCAGTAGGTCTTTAACTATGTTCATGTCAATGAATACACATTTTCCCATTTCAAAAAAGTACAATAACACAGACATGCCAAGGTATGTCAAAGACCAATCCTAGTTTAAAATCCATCCATCCATCCATTTTCTACCGCTTGTCCCTTTTTGGAGTTGCGGGGGTTGGGGGCGGGGGGAGTCGCTGGAGTTTATCTCAGCTGCATTCGGGCGGAAGGCGTCGTACACTCTGGACAAGTCGCCACTTCATCACAGTTTTTAAAGTGTTTACAAAATCAGTTTGTTAAATAATAGTGTTGTAAAATTCAATTTGTTGAAATTGTCAGGCTTGCCACTGACAATTTGTTTGTGTTTTAGTTTTTCCTCTGCGTGTGTTTAGTATTTCCTGTTTTTAGTTCCTGTCAGCGCTCTTATTTTGTCTGTTTCCTGTTTTTTTCCCCCTGTGCGCTGTTTTCCCTTAGCTGCGGCTGATTGGCACCTGGCCACACCTGGTTGCAATCAGCCCGCTCCTATTTAATCCTGTTTTGTCCTCCAGTCGAATGCTGGATTATTGATTTGTCGATGTCACTTCGTGTCGCTCTTGTCGTGTCGTATCTTTGCAGCATAGCGGTAAGCTATATTTTGTTAGATGTTTTTAGCTTACTGTTTTTTTTGTTCCCTGCTTCCAAGATTGCTTTGAGATTATAAATACGACTTCTGTTTCCTGCTAGCTTCCACGCTAGGCCTTTTTGTTTGTTTTCCGCCCGCGTGCGCACTTTTTGTTTGTACCCTTTGTTTGTTTTTGTCTCAGTATTTTTATTAAATCATATTTTCCTGCAAAATGCCTCACTCGCTCTCTGCATCTTGGGGTTCGTCAACAACAAACTCTGACAGAAATACAATGTTTAAAATATAACTTTGTTAAAATAGTGTTTTAAAATTCAGAGCATAAAAAACCAGTGTAAAAAATAGTGTTTTAAAATACTGTTAAAAAGTTAGCTTGTTTAAATACAGTGTTTTAAAATTCAGTGCATAACAATCTGTGTAAAAATGGTTTTGTTAAAAATACAGTGTTTACAAATTCAGTTTGCTGAAATACACGGTTTAAAATATCATTTTGTTAAAATAGTGTTTTAAAATTCAGTGCATAAACAACTAGTGTAAAAAACAGTGTTTCAAAATACAACATAGTGTATTAAATTACAATGTTTTAAAATACAGTGCAATAAAAAACAGCTGGTCAACATACAGTGTTTTAAAATTAAGTTTGTTAAAATATAGTGTTTTAAAATACTCTTTGTTAAAATAGTGTTTTCAAAAGTAAGTTTAAATACAAATAAAAAATACAGTGTTTTAAAATTCAGTGTATAAATTTTTTTTGTGTAAAAATAGTGTTGAAATCACTGTTTACAAATGATAATGAGAACAGTTGTTGAACAGGATATGGTGAGGAAAACTGTTTCTCTTCCCAGTGAGATACAGTACAGGCCAAAAGTTTGGACACACCTTCTCATTCAATGCGTTTTCTTTATTTTCATGACTATTTACATTGTAGATTGTCACTGAAGGCATCAAAACTTTAAATGAACACAAAAAAAAGGTGAAATAACTGAAATCATGTTTTATATTCTAGTTAATTCAAAATAGCTACAGTTTTCTTCACAACATCCTGTTCAACAACTGTTCTCATTATCATTTGTAAACAATGATTTTAAACTAAGATTGGTCTTTGACATACAGTGGGGCAAAAAAGTAATTAGTCAGCCAACAATTGTGCAAGTTCTTCCACTTAAAATGATGACAGAGGTCTGTAATTTTCATCATAGGTACACTTCAACTGTGAGAGACAGAATGTGGAAAAAAAATCCAGGAATTCACATTGTAGGAATTTTAAAGAATTTATTTGTAAATTATGGTGGAAAATAAGTATTTGGTCAACCATTCACAGCTCTCACTGATGGAAGGAGGTTTTGGCTCAAATTCATTCATTCTTTCCTTAACACGGATCAGTCGTCCTGTCCCCTAAGCAGAAAAACAGCCCCAAAGCATGATGTTTCCACCCCCATGCTTCACAGTAGGTATGGTGTTCTTGGGATGCAACTCAGTATTCTTCTTCCTCCAAACACGACAAGTTGAGTTGATACCAAAAAGTTCAATTTTCGTTTCATCTGACCACATGACATTCTACCAATCCTCTGCTGTATCATCCATGTATCCATTTTGGTATAAACTCAACTCGTCGTGTTTGGAGGAAGAAGAATACTGAGTTGCATCCCAAGAACACCAGACCTACTGTGAAGCATGGGGGTGGAAACATCATGCTTTGGGGCTGTTTTTCTGCTAAGAGGACAGGACGATTGATCCGTGTTAAGGAAAGAATGAATGGGGCTATGTATCGTTAGATTTTGAGCCAAAACCTCCTTCCATCACTGAGAGCTTTGAATGGTTGACCAAATACTTATTTTCCTCCATAATTTACAAATAAATTCTTTAAAATTCCTACAATGTGAATTCCTGGATTTTTTTTCCACATTCTGTCTCTCACAGTTGAAGTGTACCTATGATGAAAATTACAGACCTCTGTCCTCATTTTAAGTGGGAGAACTTGCACAATCGGTGGCTGACTAAATACTTTTTTGCCCCATTGAACCTTGGCATGTCTGTGTTATTATAATTATTTGAAACGGGACAATGTGTATTCATTGACATGAACATAGTTAAGTTCAACATGTAAATACTAGGGCTGTCAAAGTCAACGCAATAGTAACGCGTCGGACCCTCGGCCCATTCCCTAGCGTGGTGAAACGTATTGGTGTTGAGTTACTGTTGAGCCACATGCTTGGAAATAGCGAGCAGGAATGCACAAAGACAAGGTTACGTCATGGAAATCTCAGAGAGGGAAGTCTGGGGGTCCCCACGACCTGATTCTGTATAAGCAGTTGAAGATGGATGGAAGGATGGAGCTGCTAACGGTCATGGAACTGAATTGAAATCAGGATAATGGCAGTTTAAAAAACGTTTTTGTTCTCATCAGCTTTCACCTCGTTTTTGTTTCACTTAACGTTCGAACTGGTAAACGTTATTTTTTTGCAAATATTAGCTCATTTGGAATTTGATGCCTGCAACATGTTTCAAAAAAGTGGCAAAAAAGACTGAGAAATTTGAGGAATGCTCATCAAACACTTATGTGGAACATCCCACAGGTGAACAGGCTAACTGGGAACAGGTGGGTGCCATGGTTGGGTATAAGAGCAGCTTCCTTGAACAAACAAGGACGGGGCGAGGGTCACCACTTTGTGAACAAATGCGTGAGCAAATTGTTGAACAGTTTAAAGGCCTACTGAAACCCACTACTGCCGACCACGCAGTCTGATAGTTTATATATCAATGATGAAATATTAACATTGCAACACATGCAAATAGGGCCGTTTTAGTTTACTAAATTACAATTTTAAATTTCCCGCGGAGTTTCCTGTTGAAAACTTCGCGGAATGATGACGCGTGTTTGTGACTTTATTGGTTGGAGGAGACATATTAGCCCAGCACCACACACGGCTCTAAGTTGTCTCTTTTCATCTCGCAAATTACACAGCATTCTGGACATCTGTGTTGCTGAAACTTTTGCAATTTGTTCAATTAATAATGGAGAAGTCAAAGTAGAAAGATGTAGGTAAGAAGCTTTTAGCCTTTAGCCACACAAACACACGGTGTTTCCTTGTTTAAAATTCCCGGAGGTGAAGCTTTACTATGGATCAGATCGGTCAAGCGAACATGGATCATGACTACATGTCGACCGGCAGTTTTCGGTGAGAAAATTGTGGAAATAAGTCTCCTCTTACCGGAGATCAGCGGAGCTTCTGTCCTGCTGCAGCTTTGTGACTTCCCTCAGAGACTGGCGTCAACGCACCCGTGGCCACACCCCTCCGACTATCAGGTGCTGTTTAACTCACTAAAACACTAGCAACACAATAGAAAGTAAGGGATTCCCCAGAATTATCCTGGTGAATGTGTCTAAAAACATCTGAATCGCTACCAATGCAATCGCCTTTTTTTTGGTAGTCCTTCACTCTAAATTTCCTCATCCACGAATCTTTCATCTTCGCTCAAATTAATTGTCGCTTTCTCGGTCCGATTCGCTCTTGCTACTGGAGGCCTACATTATAAACAACGTTCAGATGTGAGGAGCCCTACAACCAGTGACGTCACGCGCACATCGTCTGCTACTTCCGGTAAAGGCAAGGCTTTTTTATTAGCGACCAAAAGTTGCGAACTTTATCGTCGATGTTCTCTACTAAATCCTTTCAGCAAAAAATATGGCAATATCGCGAAATGATCAAGTATGACACATAGAATGGACCTGCTATCCCCGTTTGAATAAGAAAATCTAATTTCAGTAGGCCTTTAAGAACATTTCTCTACAAGCTATTGCATGGACTTGAGGGATTTTAACCATCTACGGTCTGTAATATCATTAAAAGGTTCAGAGATTCTGGAGAAATCACTGCACGTAAGCGGCAAAACCAACATTGAATGCCCGTGACCTTCCTTTTCTAATGTTTCAAAGAGGGCACTCGAACACTACTCTAAATGTGACTGACTGCAATTTTGCCATGTTTTCATAGCTTTTTGAAATTTACACAGGTTGCTCTGTGTTGGGCACCTCCTGACTGTGTTCACAAAAGCCGCCATTTGGAACAAAAAAATAAACTTAATTAGTTCTGACAAGGATTTATTCAGACAGTTTTTAATTGAGTAATCCCGTTGGTATTTGGTGCACTGTGATGCCAGAAATTCAACAATGTGCACCCTCGTCAGTGTAAAATCTACCCGAGTCTACAAAGACACATAACAAATCATATATGAGGTTAAAAGTGCAGTTTTCAGCGGATAGATTATGGTCTGCAAGGCGCTGGTGTTTGAACTTTGGAACGTTATCACTCGCCGTCTTTCTGGTTCAATCATGCAAAATACGCAAATGGACAAAGCCACAATACTTTTTTTTTTTTTTTTTTTAATCTGTTCTCCTAATCCAGGGGTCAGCAACCCGCAACTCTAGAGCCACATGCGGCTCTTGAACGGCACCCTGGTGACTTCATGGAGCTTTTTCAAAAATGTAGGGAAATGGAAAAAAAACGTGTTAGATATATATATTTTTTGTTGTGATATGGTTTCTGTAAGAGGACAAACACGACACAAACCTTCCTAATTGTTAGAAAGCCCATTGTTTAATATGTTTATGTTTCACTGATGAGAGTATTTAGCAGGCGCCGTTTTGACCTACTAATTTCAGCGGCCCTCGAACCCACCGTTGTGTGGACTGTGACTCAACAGTTTGTTTACATGTATAACTTATGTTGACACTTTAAGTGTTTCCATGTCCTGTTCTTATCTTTACAATTCACTGTATTTTCCGGACTATTAAGTGCATCGGTATATAAACCTCATTTTACAAACCCCGTTTCCATATGAGTTGGGAAATTGTGTTGTATGTAAATATAAACAGAATACAATGATTTGCAAATCCTTTTCAACCCATATTCAATTGAATGCACTACAAAGACAAGATATTTGATGTTCAAACTCATAAACTTTATTTTTTTTGCAAATAATAATTAACTTAGAATTTCATTGCTGCAACACGTGCCAAAGTAGTTGGGAAAGGGCATTTTCACCACTGTGGTACATCAAATTTTCTTTTAACAACACTCAATAAACGTTTGGGAACTGAGGAAACTAATTGTTGAAGCTTTGAAAGTGGAATTCTTTTCCATTCTTGTTTTATGTAGAGCTGCGGTTGTTCAACAGTCCGGGGTTTTGTTTTCGTATTTTACGCTTCATAATGTGCCACACATTTTCGATGGGAGACAGGTCTGGTCTGCAGGCGGGCCAGGAAAGTACCCACACTCTTTTACTACGAAGCCACACTGTTGAAACATGTGGCTTGGCATTGTTTTGCTGAAATAAGCAGGGGCGTCCATGATAACGTTGCTTGGATGACAACATATGTTACTCCAAAACCTGTATGGACCTTTCAGCATTAATGGTGCCTTCACAGATGTGTAAGTTACCCATGCCTTGGGCACTAATACACCCCCATACCATCACAGATGCTGGCTTTTGAACTTAGCGCCTATAACAAACCGGATGGTTATTTTCCTCTTTGTATGGGAGGACACCACGTCCACTGTTTCCAAATATAATTTGAAATGTGGACTCGTCAGACCACAGAACACTTTTCCACTTTGCATCAGTCCATCTTAGATGAGCTCGGGCCCAGCGAAGCCGGCGGCGTTCCTCGGTGTGGTTGATAAATGGCTTTCGCTTTGCATAGTAGAGTTTTAACTTGCACTTACAGATGTAGCGACCAACTGTGGTTACTGACAGTGGTTTTATGAAGTGTTCCTGAGCCCATGTGGTGATATCCTTTACACACTGATGTCGGTTTTTGATGCAGTACCGCCTGATGGATCAAAGGTCCGTAATATCGCTTACGTGCAGTGATTTCTCCAGATTCTCTGAACCTTTTGATGATTTTACGGGCCATAGATGGTAAAATCCATAAATTCGTTGAGAAATGTTGTTCTAAAACTGTTCAAAATTTGCTTACAAATTGGTGACCCTCGCCCCATCCTTGTTTGTGAATTACTTAGCATTTCATGGAAGCTGCTTTTATACCCAATCATGGCACCTACCTGTTCCCAATTATCCTGCACACCTGTAAGATGTTCCAAATAAGTGTTTGATGAGCATTCCTCAACTTCAGTATTTTTTGACACCTTTCCCAATTTCTTTGTCACGTGTTGCTGGCATCAAATGCTAAAGTTAAGGGTTATTTGCAAAAAAAAAAAGGTTTATCAGTTTGAACATCAAATATATAGTCTTTGCAGCATATTCAACTGAATATGGGTTGAAAATGATTTGCAAATCATTGTATTCCATTTATATTTACATCTAACACAATTTCCCAACTCATATGGAAACGGGGTTTGTATAAGCCGCAGGGTTCAAAGCGTAGGAATCCAGAATTAAGTGTTTTTATGTCTTGTTCTTATGTCCACTTCTTAAGTGTTTGTACGTCCTGTTGTTATATTTAATTTTAAAGCACCATTTGGATTTGCACCATTGATTTTTGTTGTTTGTTAAACGATTGGGGAGAAAGATGAAACCTTGAGAAGGGATCGCAGATGTAGGAATACCCCTTTCAGGGGTGCAATGGATGTCGAGTGGGTTTGATTATTGAATTTTTAAATTGGTAACGTGGGAGTCTGGTCCATCGGGAAGCCAACAGCTACACATAACATACAACAGGAGCCACACTTTGTCTTCAAATCGCAGTGTAAAACCTATTTGAGGTGTAGTGCCTTTTTATTCAAGTGGATTATCCACAGTTTTATTTGAGCAGATTCCTCGGAATGAGGATGTACAGTACGTCCTGGAAAGTTTAGCCTTTAATTTTTCCGAAAGAAATCCGGGCTAACTAAAGCAATTTTATCAGAAAGTGGTCGTTCATTACTGTCTCATTAAGTCCAAAGGCTTAAAAGAGTTCTGGATTTGGTGTTGTGGTCTAGGAAAACATATTTGTTAATATTAAACTTTATATTCACCGAGCCTTATTTTTCTGGCAACTCAACTCAAAAACTGTTTTTTTCTTTCCCCCCGCACCTTCTAAATGCTTTTCCAGCTCGAGTATTTGTTTTCCAATTTTGTTGCAAGCGAAGAAACAATGCCAACCCACTGGTCTTGCATTAAAAATGAAACACAGCACGCCACCAGTGTCACAACACCAATCTCCTCGAGCAGCCTCCGGAATATTTCTGCTGATGTGACATTTTCTTACCACCACTCGTCGGGAACCCTCGCGCAAAAACTCTTTCTAAACTTTTGGAATAAATTGTTGTTTCAACCAGACAATTCAATTCTTGTTATAAAGCCTGAGGGGTTTGGGCCTCTGCTCAACAGTATTTTAAGTCCATCTATACACAAGTGACTGCAGAGGGAGACAAAGCCATTGTGTTAAAGTGGAACTGCACTATTTTTTGCCTATCGTTCACAATCTTCATGAAAGACAAGAAGACAAAAGTAGTTTTTTTATTGCTTTCTAACATGTAAAAAATGGCTTGTTCTAGGTGGCTAGCAATGCATCTAATGGGAGCAATCAATATACTTCTAAATCAGTTTAAAAATGCTTTCAAAAACCGTTAACAATACTTCATTTACGTTCCATAACCTAATAACTACCCAACTGTAGCAACATTGTTATTGTAAGAGCGAACACAGAGGAACGTTTTTTTAGCGTGCCATGCTTCGGTAATAGCTGTAAAGGCAAGCTACGGAAAGCGATATAAGCTAGCTTTTACATCAGCACGAAACATGTTTGAGTTTGTAATGCACAACACAATGCGATAAAACACCAATCTGTACTGACTGAAAATGTTTTTTCTGGTTTATTTGGGTAAGCACTCCATTTATGTGGAAATAGCTTGGCTTCGAATTCCACATTTACTTTCACCTCATTCTCTCGGCTTCCGTCTCACCCTTCGTTTGTCCTGGCTTCTAGAAGCGGAAGTTCATCCTCTGTATATTCAGCTTCAAAATGATAAGGTTGTGAATCCTCATTTGTCCGAAAATAGTTGTCTTTGTTGTCTGTTACCAAGTCTGCCGTGATTAGAAAACATAGTCACGTCTGTTTCCGGAAGTAGGAACACACATTTGTTGCCAGAAGTTGGAAGAGCGCTGTTATGGAAACGGAAATCAAATGACTAAAATACAGTAAAAATTTTACATATTACATATTGTTATGAAGGTGTCTGTTACTACATTATATATATACTTTCAGTGTGTATATAAAGCATATCAGATATTGTTATGAATATGTATCTTACTACATTATATATATACTTGCAGTGTGTATATTGTACATATTACATATTGTTATGAAGATGTCTGTTACTACATTTTATATACACTTGCAGTGTGTATATTGTACATTCCTGATGTGGCCTGAATCCGATGCCAAAAGTTCAGATTTGAAGCACTTTGGAGCGTTTCGCTTGGCAAAAAAAAATCCGATCTATGTTACTTGAGGGCAAAAAACTTCCTATTTGGTGTGCGGTGTAAACGGGCCCATGATGTTTGTGAACTTTATATGCAAAATCTAAAAAAAGAAGGCAGCTCCCCTTTAACCCTTGTGTGGTGTCCGGGTCTGTGGGACCGGTTTTAATTTTTTATTAAAAGAAAAATCATACAATTAATGAATTTTTCAGACTGAGACTCACTGACTTTGGCTCATTTTCTGTGAAGAACATATCAAAATACATATTTAATGACCACACACCATACACCCCCCCTACACATTTCTATTACATATAAGACGTCCGGGTCCACTGGACCAGGGGCTAATATAAGTGTGGAAATAGATGTTCTGTGTACCACACACAAGACAGGAGAAGGACAGAGTGTAGGTACACAGAACATTAGAGGGTCAAATGTGCGAGAAAATGAGAGCAGACAGTGTTGACAAACAATGTTACAACCTTGTGTGGGAACGGTCGGTGCAGAAACACAAAAGAAGAATCCCTGTGGGATGCGGAAACTGGCTGAGAAATTTTCCGTGCAACGTTCGTATTGTTGTTACTCAGCCTGCGTTTCTGGGTCTGATGGACCCGTTGCATTTTGTGGCTTTTAATGCCTCACATTTAAACACTTTAATGTTAAAATGCTGAACAGATGTTTATTGGGATAAGGCAGGGGTAGGGAACCTGTGGCTCTTTTGATGACTGCATCTGGCTCTCAAGATAAATCTTAGCTGACATTGCTTAACACGACAAGTAATGAATGATTCATCCAACGCCTTTGACACGAATCCCTTAGGGGTGATGGACGGCCGGGCAGTGCCTGAAGAGCTGCAGCCCGCCACCGTAGCCCCCACTTCCTGCCCTCTGTTGCAAGTCTGGAGTTGTATGTTGTAATACAAAGCATATATATGCTTTGCTTTGGAGTTTTTTTCCCCCCATAGCTGTTCTGTGACCCTAAACAATGTTTGTTTGTCTAATCAAATCAATCAGTCAATCAACAAAGTTTTGTTGTACTTGACATTACCTACCTACCTAACTAGGCTGGTATTCACATTGATAAAATATCTGTGTTTTAATGCACCTGTTCAAGAAGTCGCATTCATGGTAAGAAGTATTTTATTTATTATTGGTTAGCTTCAGAATAACAATTGTATTAAAAATAATAAGAGACCTACAATACTCTAAAAATGTTGGTCTTACTAAAAAAAAAATACAGGCATTTAGTTATATTCAGTGTTAAGAAACATTATATTGCTCTCACGGAAATACATTTTAAAATATTTGGATTTCAGGGCTCTCTCAGGTAAACATCTTATCAGTATTTTAACATAAAAGTGTCCGATTGTGAGGCATTAAAAGCCACAAAATGCAACGGGTCCATCAGACCCACAAACGCTGGCTGAGGAACAACAATATGAACATTACACAAGGGTTAAGTTGCCAGCCACAAAACTCCTCCATCCCGCTGATCCTCTCGTATTATTAGAACCCATTAAAACTAAAGCCTGATTTGTTCCCAAACTCGTATATGGCTGACTTTATCGTGACGGTTCCGGTGGGCGAGTTAAAATGACATCATACAGATGGTCCAGTTAAATCGGTCGGGAATAACAGTTATTGCCTCGGCTAAATGCTGCGCAACGTTGTCAAACCAAAATAGTGCACGTTTGTTTTTACATTGTGCATTTACTTGTGGTATAAAAAGATAATCCATGTGTATTATCAGGAAAATAACATTTATTGTTGTATTTATAGTATGTGTGCATGCACATCCTAACTTAGTGTGTTGGCTTAGTCAGGCGGAGCTGCTTTGAGTCAATATTGTTTTATTAAGGGAAGACTCCGCACTAATTTGGTTAGCTTTTTTTTTTTTTTTTTTTATAAGAGTAGGATGGTGTTTGCTAATAAACATTTATTATGATGAAAAAGTTTACTTTAATAAGTGTGAGATGCCCCGAGGACATGTAAGCTTGATTGTTAAATTGCATTGTTGCAATGTTGCCAAGATAATGGGCAAGGAAAGACCCTCAAGTCAAGGCAATTAGCCAACCAGTGGTTTGATTGTTGTTAAACAGATTAGAAAATGTTTAAGTACGCTGTGCGGAAATTAGCTCGTGTTTCACACAGTTTTAGCCCGCTATTGAACGCCGGCGCTAATGACGCCATAAATGGTCAGATTTAGCAACGGGGAGAAAGTTGTCGCCCATGTCACGTTTATAGCTGTTGGAAGACGTGTGTCAAAGTGCGTGTAACTACTGATTTCCACAAAGCAGCGTCGGGCCGACACGTCAAACCTGCATAGAGGCTCGACGATACTTTGTCGTTCTGCCATTTTTAAGCATGTTGCCGCCGGCGACAGCTGATGGAGGCGCACAGAGGGAGGTCCAGGTTCAAAGCCAAACTGTTTGCTCGCTCGTTTGCTGATTGCAACGGTGGAGAAATCCACGGCCTGGAGGCGGCCTTTATGGCCATTAGAAGCCCAGGTCTCTATTCATTAGCTTACTGCCATGCGCCTCGGCGTATGGCCCTGGAGCTTACTGCTGCCTTAAAGGCCTACTGAACCCACTACTACCGACCACGCAGTCTGATAGTTTATAGATGGATAGACAGATGGATAGTACTTTATTTATTCCGTCAGGAAAATTTTAATTTTCAGCACAATCCCATTCAAGATCAGACAAACATTACAGGGAGACAGAACAGGATCACCGACGGCTCTGCCGGCTTCCAGCGCCCCTTACAAAAAAGATTAGATACAGGTTAACAAGGGGGGGAATGGGAGAAAAAAATAGAAGATTAAAATAAAATAAAAAAATCGGTCTTAGCCTGGGCCCTGGAAAGGGGGTGCAGACTGAGGCCAAGGGAAAAAAACAACGACTCATAGCCATAGTACACATCCCTCTTACATGTGTGTAAGAGGGAAACATCAAAGAACACAGAGGACATTAAAGACATTAAAGCACCAGATACAACCAGACACGTCTACATACAGCTATGAATAGTTTTTAGGAAATATTAGCGCTGCGCACACACACAACTAAAAGTCGTCTGCTTTAACCGCATAATTACACAGTATTTTGGACATCTGTGTTGCTGAATCTTTTGCAATTTGTTCAATTAATATTGGAGAAGTCAGGGTAGAAAGATGGATTTGGGAAGCTTTAGCCTTTAGCCACACAAACACACGGGGATTCCTTGTTTAAAATTCCTGGAGGTGAAACTTTACTATGGATCAGAGCGGTCAAGCGAATATGGATCCCAACCAAATGTCAACCAGCAGTTTTCGGTGAGAAAATTGTGGTTAAAAAGTCGCCACTTACCGGAGATCAACTGAGCTTGTGCCGTCCATACAGCTGCCGTCAACTTCCATCAGACACTGGCATCAACACACCCATGGATATACCCTTCCAACTATCAGGTACTATTAAACTCACTAAAACACTAGCAACACAATAGAAAAATAAGGGATTTCCCAGAATTATCCTAGTAAATGTGTCTAATAATATCTGAATCTGTCCCAATGCAATCGCGTTTTTTTTTAACTGGATTTTTTTTTTTTACTAGTCCGTCGCTATCAAGATCCTCAAACACGAATCTTTCATCCTTGCTCAAATTAATGGGGAAATTGTCGTTTTCTCGGTCCGAATAGCTGTTTTTGTTGGAGGCTCCCATTAAAAACAATGTGAATATGCGAGGAGCCATCAACGGCTTTTCTGTTAACGACCAAAAGTTGCGAACTTTATCGTCGATGTTCTCTACTAAATCATTTCAGCAGAAATATGGCAATATCGCAAACTGATCAAGTTTGACACATAGAACGGATCTGCTATCCCTGTTTGAATAAGAAAATCTAATTTCAGTAGGCCTTTAAAAAATAGCTGTCTTGGATGTGTTTCAACACACATTTGGTCACTTGAAGCTACGGCCGGGTGATATGGTCTTCTTTTAATATTTCGATGTTTTTAGGCCATGTCACGATACACGATAAATATCTCAATATTTTGCCTTAGCCCTGAATGAACACTTGATGCATATAATCACAGCAGTATGATGATTCTATGTGTCTACATTCAAACATTCATGTTCATTCTGCATTAATATATGTTCATTTTAAACTTTCATGCAGAGAAGGAAACCACAACTAAGTCAATTGACCAAAAGTGTATTTATTAAACAGTTATTAAGCAGTGGCACAAACATTCATGTCATTTCCAAAACAGAAAGTGCAAGATTGTCAGACATTTTAAAACAAGCTATTAGTGCACTTTTGTGCATGATGTCACTAAGATGACATATCAAAACAGCACTAAATTAAAGTGCACTTTTTGTACAGAACGCTACTACAATAGTTAAAAACAAATAAAGTGCACTTTTGTGCATGATGTCACACAAGATATTTCAATAATTGTCAAATAAAAATGAGCTGCATAATAGGAAATCAAATCGCTATGTGGTAGGTTCCTGTGGACGTTATCTCCTTATGTTGTTCACTACTTCTTTTGTCTGGTGTTGATGTGGAAATGGTTGCCTCTGTATTTTGTTGGTGTGGCACAGAACAGAAATGTTGACATTCGGAGTAAACACTCTTCATTCTCTCGCAGGTGACTTTTCAAATGATGTTACATATTAGCAGTGCAGCTACTTTTTGTGGCAACGCTTTTGCCCCACACTTGACAAATTACGGTTGTCAAGTGTCAGACTTCCCTCTCCCCAGCCATTTCGTCCAGCTCCTCCCGGGGGATCCCAAGGCGTTCCCAGGTCAGCCGGGAGACATAGTCTTCCCAACATGTCCTGGGTCTTCCCCGTGGCCTCCTACCGATTGGACGTGCCCTAAACACCTCCCTAGGGAGGCATTCGGGTGGCATCCTTACCAGATGCCCGAACCACCTCATCTGGCTCCTCTCGATGTGAAGGAGCAGCGGCTTTACTTTGAGTTCCTCCCGGATGACAGAGCTTCTCACCCTATCTCTAAGGCAGAGCTCCGCCACCTGGCGGAGGAAGCTCATTTCGGCCGCTTGTACCCGTGATCTTGTCCTTTTGGTCATAACCCAAAGTTCATGACCACAGGTGAGGATGGAAACGTAGAGCTTTGCCTTCCGGCTCAGCTCCTTCTTCAGCACAACGGATCGAAACAGCGTCCGCATTACTGAAGACGCCGCACCGATCCGCCTGTCGACCTCACGATCCACTCTTCCCTCACTCGTGATCAAGACTTCCATGTACTTGAACTCTTCCACTTGGGGCAGATACTGCTAAGCATAATACTAACACCACCGTGCTAAACGGGAGGTATGGTGTTCCTAGAATTAACGGTCTCACCTTTTCTCCTCCAAACATATTGCTGGGTATTGTGGCCAAACAGCTCAATGTTTTTTTCATCTGACCACAGAACTTTCCTCCAGAAAGTATTTTGTTTGTCAATGCGGTCTATATTCACATAGTACATATAACCTATTATTTGTGCGCTATTCACCGAAAATTCGGTCCTCTTAAAAAGACTTTCTTCACCGAAACCAGATGTTGTGATGGAATATCCACTTCCACTTGTGACTGCGTCTTTCCGGCGCACACGGGTGACGTAGCTCGCCCAAAGCTGACGAAAAAGTCACATTTGGATCACATTGCGTTTAGATTGAAGTCACATTTAATCAGATTCCAATCGAATTCAGGATTACTTCCTGATGTGGCCTGAGTATGATGCCAAAAGATCCGATTTGAAGCTCTTTTGAGAGTTTCGATTGGCAATTTTTTTTCGATCCGTGTCACTTGAGGGCAAAAAAAATTGATTTGGTGTGCACACTGCAAAAACTAAAATCTAAGTAAGATGAAATATCTCAAATAAAGGTGATTTTTGCTTATTTTCTGGCTGATAAGATAATTCTTCTCACTAAGCAGATTTTATGTTAGTGTTTTACTTGTTTTAATGGTTTTGGTCCTAAATGATCTCAGTAAGATATTACAGCTTGTTGCTGAGATTTGATGACCTATATTGAGTAAAACATGCTTGAAACTAGAATATCAACTGTTGCAAAGCTGTGTCATCAACCTCACAAGTATAAAACTACTTTTTTAAAGGCCTACTGAAATGAGATTTTCTTATTTAATCGGGGATCGCAGGTCCATTCTGTGTGTCATACTGGATCATTTCGCGATATTGCCATATTTTTGCTGAAAGGATTTAGTAGAGAACATCGACGATAAAGTTTGCAACTTTCGGTGTTAAGAGAAAAGCCTTGCCTCTAGCGGAAGTCACAGACAATGACGTCATATGTTTGATGGCTCCTCACATATCCACATTGATTTTAATGGGAGCCTCCTACAAAAAGTGCTATTCGGACCGAGAAAACGACAATTTCCCCATTAATTTGAGCAAGGATGAAAGATTCCTGTTTGAGGATATTGATAGCGACGGACTAGAAAAAAAATTGCATTGGGACGGATTCCGATGTTTTTAGACACATTTACTAGGTTAATTCTGGGAAATCCCTTATCTTTCTATTGTGTTGCCAGTGTTTTAGTGAGTTAAATAGTACCTGATAGTTGGAAGGGTGTCTCCACGGGTGTCTTGACGCGCAGTGTCGACTCCAGGGGAGTCGACAACAGCTATGGATGGCACAAGCTCAGCTTTGCTCCGGTAAGAACTGACTTTTTAACCACAAATTTCTCACCGAAACCTGCTGGTTGACATTTGGTAGGGATCCATGTTCTCTTGACCGCACTCTGATCCATAGGAAAGTTTCACCTCCAGGAATTTTAAATAAGGAATGTGTTTGTGTGGCTAAAGGCTAAAGCTTCCCAACTCCATCTTTCTACTGTGACTTCTCCATTATTAATTGAACAAATTGCAAAAGATTCAGCAACACAGATGTCCAAAACACTGTATAATTATGCCGTTAAAGCAGACGACTTTTAGCTGTGTGTCCGCAGCGCTCATACTTCCTAAAAACCCGTGACGTCTTGCGTACACGTCATCATTACACGACGTTTCGAAGACGAAACTTCCGGGAAATTTAAAATTGTAATTTAGTAAACTAAAAAGGCCGTATTGGCATGTGTTGCAATGTTAATATTTCATCATTGATATATAAACTATCAGACTGCGTGGTCGGTAGTAGTGGGTTTCCGTAGGCCTTTAAAGTAATAATTTCTCACTTTGAGCATGAAAAAAAAAAATCATGATGCAGAGCGCATATCATTATGTCAGGATAATGGCACTATTTACTTAATTTAAGAATATTTTTCAACATATTGAGCAAAAAGGTATCTTTCTTTTCTACCAAGAAGAGTGCACCTGTTATTAGTGAGAATATACTTCTTTTAAGGTATTTTGTTACTTGTTTTGGAAAGTCTTGACAAGCCGAATTTTGGCAGATAACTTTGCTTAATTCAAATAAAATACTTTTTTTTTTTTAATTGTTTTTGAACACTGACTTTTTGCAGTACAGTAAACGGAGCAAAAAAAAGCAGAGGGAATACAAAAGCTTGTTTATTTATTTATTTTTTGTCAAAAATAGACCAAAAATCCCTCGCACTCTCTTTTTTGAGCATTACAACCAATGTTACTTCCTGTTTACTTTCTTCCAGGTTAAAAAGCAAACAAGCAGGCCCTGGTTTTTGCCAAGTGGTGATGTTATTCATAAGCCACAAGCACAAGTTCCTGTACATTGTTCCGACTGTTATTCCATCTGTCGCCTTGGCATTTTTCTGTCAGTTTCTTGAATGGGAGGGCCCCGTGTGTCAGGCGAACTAACACTGGGACTGTACCATTCCACATGAGGCGTGGCGGGGGACACACTTGTACATGTGCATGCAACTCAGGTGGCGGTGGCGGTCACCTCAGGTTGTTGTCATTTCCTGTCATTGACCCTGTGTCCTCCCTCCCCTCCCTCTCCAACAGAACATACACATAAAAACATTGGCCGACGACATGGTAAGGTGCTGGGTTTTACTCACTCGAACCTGGCTTGCTTTCACGTCCTCCTCCCGCTCATCCGTGACTGAAACAAGCCAATGGATCAAACATGTGTTTGGAAGCAAGTAGAGAAAACCTCTAGTCTTGTGTTAGTTTTTAGTCAATTGTAGTTCACTTCCTGTCTGTCTGATCCATTCAGCTTTTTTTCAGTCCTGTTTGTCTTTTTCATGCATGCCGCACCGTTTCTTTTTGATAAATGCACATTTTATGATGGTGTATGACAGATTTAAATTGAATTAGTCTCCATTAGCCTGACTTGGCAAAGTGAAACTGTATCTGTTGTTAAAAAGTTTAATTTAACATTTGTGTCAAGGACTTGTTCTTATATTAGATATTATGTAGCAAGTTAACAATAACACCACAACAAAAAGTATTGTTTGCAGGAGGTAATTACAAATAAACGTAAAATAAAATAGATTAAAATTAAAATGATGAATAATTACATTTATTTGAAAATACATTGTTTGCTTCAAAAATATTTGTTGAATTAAACAATATTATATTAATACATTTTTAATTGTATTTACAAATAAAGTAAATCTATTAAAATTAAACAGATACACAATTCTGACATTTTTTATGCATTGTAGGCTCCACCCGCGACCCCAAAAAAGGGACAAGCGGTAGAAAATAAATGGATGGAAGGATGTATTTGAAATTACATTGTTTTAAAAAAAAAAAATTTTATTTCAAAATGATTATATTGTATTTATATAAAATCAAATAAAGTAAACCTATTACAACAAAGTAGATGACACAAATTAAAATTATATTTTTTTAAATAAATTGTATCTGAAATTATATTGTTTGTTTGAAAAAAATTGTTACATTCAAAATAAAGTAAACCCATTACAAGAAAATAGATAAGAAATTCAAAAACACACATTTTTTATTAATTTTATTTGAAAAGACATTGTTTGAAAAAAATGTTAGATTCAAAATGATTCTATTAATAATACACAGTTTAATTATATTTACATAGGAAAATCAAGTAAACCCATTTTACAATAGAATAGATAAAATAAACACATTTTTAATACAGTATAGTCGAAATGACATTGTTAGAAAAAATGTGTTAAATTCAAAGATTATTATTTTATTAATACATATTATTTGTATTTACATGGGCAAATAAAGTAAACATATTACAATTAAATAGATAAAACATTTAGAAACAAACATTTTTTATGAAATTTATTTGAAATGACATTGTTTGCAGAAAATATTTGTTAAATTCAAAATGATTATATTAATAATATATATTTAAGCCTATTACAATAGAGTAGATAAAACAATTACAAACACATTTTTAATAAATTATGTTAGAAATGACATCGTCCGAAACAAATATTTGTTGAATTCAAAATGACCATATTCATAATACATATTTAATTGTATGTATATATGCAAATAAAGTAAACCACATACAATACAATCGATACAAATTCAGAAACACAAACTTTCTATGAGTTTTTTTGAAATGACATTGTTAGAAAAAGAATATTTTTTAAATTCAAAATGATTATAATACATGCTTAATTGTATTTACCTATGCAAATAAAGTAAACCTATTAAAATAGAGTAGATAAAGCAACTACAAACACATTTTTAATAAATTATGTTAGAAATGACATTGTTTGAAAAAAAATATTTGTTCAATTGGAAATGCTCATATTAATAATACACATTGTATGTATATAGGCAAGAAATCTAAACCTAATACAAAAAATAAAGTAAAATTCATAAACACACACTTTCTATGAATTTTATTTGAAATTACATTATTTGGAAACAATATTTGTTACATTCAAATTGGCCATATTAGAATACATATTTAATTGTTTGGAGAAAATATTTGTTAAATTCAAAATTATTATATTAATAATATTTAATTCTATTTACCTAGGCAAATAAAGTATACCTAATTCAATAAAACAGATTAAAATTCAGAAACACACACTTTATAAGAATTTTATTTGAAATTACATTGTTTTAAAAAAATATTTGTCAAATTCAAAATTATTATATTAATAATATCTAATTCTATTTACCTAGGCAAATAAAGTAAACCTAATTCAATAAAACAGATTAAAATTCAGAAACACACTTTATATGAATTTTATTTGAAATTACATTGTTTTAAAAAAATGTTTGTTAAATTCAAAATGATTCTATTAATAATACAAATTTAATTGTATTTACCAAGGCAAATAAAGTAAACCTATTAAAATGGAGTTTAGATAAAACAGTTAGAAATATATGTTTAATAAATTATACTAGAAATAGCGGCGGCGGCGTTGACCAAGAAGAACGCGGAGTTGGAATATAATTACAACACTTTATGTACATATTTATATACATATCTATATAATATTTACATATTTATATAATATGTAACTACAAGCTCCATTCACAGACAGAGTCCCATTGCTTTTATGAGCGGTCGAGTGAGTCAAAAGCCCCCCCAAAAATATTTTATTTTTATTTTTTTTATTTTTGTTTTTTATTTGTGGCGGCCGTAATTCTTTCGTGGTGGGGAGGCCACCACAAATAAATGAATGTGTGGGAATCCCTACTATTACAATAGAGTAGTAGATAAAACAATTAGAAACACAATTAAAAAAAATCCTATTATAAATCAAAATTGTTTGAAAAAAATATTTGTTAAATTCAAAATAATTATATTTAATTGTATTTACTGAATATTAGCAGATAAAGTACAAAACCTATTACAATAGACCAGATACAAAATTAAAAACATTTTTTAAATAAATTATATTTGAAAATATGTTAAGTGTTTGTTTAAAAAAAGGATTAAATTCAAAATAATGATGATAATGCATAGTTAGTTGTATTGACATAGGCAATTAAAGTAAACCTATTAAAATTAAGTACTTTTTTCTATGAATTACATTCGAAATTGAATTGAAAAATATATATTAATTTGTTACATTCCAAAATGATGATAATAATAATACATATTTAATTATCAAATCAATATTTACTTCTGGTAGCCCAAGAGTTGACCAATGAGATATTTCAATTCAACCTGGGGATTAATAACAACGTCACCATGTTGTTTATGACAAATGTTCACCAGTTTGAGTGCAGCGATTCAGGAGTAGACAAGTAAGCTTACACACTCGTTTCACACGGCTGTACCCAATATTTGGTTGTATTGTTAAACAGATTTATGAATACAACATTACTAAAAAGCACCCCAAAAAATTCTCACTTTGTCAATCTATGTTATTGATTGGGAAAATAATGATTTAAAGTGAAATACCTGTAAAAATGTGCATGAATTGAAGTGGTCTCACTACTGGAGCCGCTGTGCATGTCCAATACACCAAGCATGTCTTCTCCATTCCATTCCATCACACACTGAACACTGCTTGCATGCGGTTCATGTTTTTTTCCCTTTATTCACACTAATATTCACTGTACAGAATAATAATGAATGTCAACTCAATGATGGAAACGTTCACTGGTAACTGTTGAACAAAATGCAAAACAACTTTGGTAAGATGGTAAGTGAATACTACACAGGTTTCGTACTATAGACCTTCTGTGTAAGTATTTTTGCTGTTGTAGGTACAAAGGAGTCCACGGTATTATGATAGCAACACAGCCAAACTGTGTTTGAAGTCTATTATCACCGACCTGTACCATATTTTAATGCCATCCATCTTCTTTCAGCGTGATCGTATCACCAGTTTCCGAAAAACGGGCATGAAGAAGGAGAAGCCCCTCATTCAGCACCCGACGGACCCCCTGTCGATCCAGACCGAGCTGCCGCTCCCCCAGCCGCTCTTTGACGAGCGCTCCATGAACCTTTCGGAAAAGGAGATTATTGACCTCTTTGAGAAGATGATGGTAGGTTTTAATGAAAGAACAAACAACATTTTGTATTGTGAAATTAGTAATTTGGTATTTCAAATGGAAACCGATCAGTGGTGGACATTTCTATCACCGACACAGGCTTAGTAGTTGGTCTTTACTGAGGGCCATTTTAGTTTGGGATAGCCATAGGCCGTTGAAATGCAGCAATATTAATAACAGTTGTCAATAACAATAGACGGTTAAAATGCATTAATAATAACAGTCATCAATTACAATTTACATTTAAAATGCATCCATTTTAATAACTGTCGTCAATACAATAGACAGTTAAGATGCAGTGATTTAAGTAACAGTTGTCAATAACAATAGACAGTTGAAATGTGTTAATTTTAATAACACTCATCAATAACAATAGACAGTTAAAATGATTAAATTTTAATAACATTTGTCAATAACAATAGACAGTTAAAATTAATACATTTTAATAACAGTTGTCAATAACAATAGACAGTTAAAATGTGTTAATTTTAATAACAGTCGTCAATTGCAATAGACAGTTAAAATGGGTTGATTTTAATAACAGTCATCAATAGCAATAGACAGTTAAGATGCAGTAATTTAAGAGTTGTCAATAACAATAGACAGTAAAATGCATTGATAATAACAGTCATCAATAACAATAGACAGTTAAAATGGGTTAATTTTGATAACAGTCATCAATAACAATAGACAGTTTAGATGCCGTAATTTAAGAGTTGTCAATAACAATAGACAGTAAAATGCATTGATAATAACACTCATCAATAACAATAGACAGTTAAAATGAATAGATTTTAATAACATTTGTCCAAAACAATAGACAGTTAAAATGCACAGATTTTAATAACAGTCATCAATAACAATAGACAGTTAAAATTGGTTAATTTTAATAGCAGTCATCAATAACAATAGACAGTTAAAATTGTTTAATTTTAATAAGTCATCAATAACAATATACAGTTTAAATGAATACATTTTAATAACATTTGTCCAAAACAATAGACAGTTAAAATGCATTAATTTTAATAACAGTCCTCAATAACAATAGACAGTTAAGATTCAGTAATTTAAGTAACAGTTATCAATAACAATAGACAGTTAAAATGGGTTAATTTTAATAACAGTCATCAATAACAATAGACTGTTAAAATGAATACATTTTAATAACAGTTGTCGAAAACAATAGACAGTTATAATACATTAATTTTAATAATCATCGTCAATAACAATATACAGTTAAAAGGCATTAATTTTTAATAACAGTCATCTAACAATGGACAGATAAAATGCTTCAATTTTTTAATAACAGTCGTCAATAAAAATAGACAGTTAAGATGCAGTAATTAAAGTAAAAGTTGTTAATAACAATAGACAGTTTAAATGTGTTAATTTTATTAACAGTCATCAATAACAATAGACAGTTAAAATGAATACATTTTTAAAACAGTTGTCAATAATAGACTGTTAAAATGATTACATTTTAATAACTGTTGTAAAAAACAATAGACAGTTAAAATGCATTAATTTTAATAACAGTCGTCAGATGCAGTTAACAGTTAAGATGCAGTAATTTAAGTAACAGCAGTTAATAACAATTGACAGTTAAAATGTGTTGATTTTAATAACAGTCGTCAATAGCAATAGACAGTTAAAATGGGTTAATTTTAACAACAGTCATCAATAACAAAAGACAGTTAAAATGCAGTAATTTAAGAGTTGTCAATAACAATAGACAGTAAAATGCATTGATAACAGTCATCGATAACAATAGACAGTTAAAATCAATACATTTTAATAACATTTGTCCAAAACAATAGACAGTTAAAATGCATACATTTTAATAACACTCGTCGATAACAATAGACAGTTAAAATGCATTAATTCTAATAACAGTCGCCAATAACAATAGACAATTAAGATGCAGTAATTTAAGTAACAATTGTCAATAACAATAGACAGTTAAAATGGGTTAATTTTAATAACAGTCATCAATAACAATAGACAGTTAAAATGAATACATTTTAATAACAGTCATCAATAACAATAGACAGTTAAAATTAATACATTTTAATAACAGTCATCAATAAAAATAGACAGTTAAAATGCAGTAATTTAAGTAACAGTTGTTAATAACAATAGACAGTTAAAATTGGTTAATTTTGTTAACAGTCATCAATAAAAAGAGGCTGTTAAAATGAATACATTTTAATAACAGTTGTCAATAACAATAGACAATTAAAATTAATACATTTTAATAACAGTTGTCAATAACAATTTTTCATACGCTGTTGATGTGGAAATGGTTGCTTGGGCATTTTGTTGGTGTGGCACCGAATGGAGATGTTGATATGCGGAGTAAGCACTCTTCATTCTCTAGCAGGTGACTTTTCAAATGACGCTACATATTAGCAGTAATGCTACTTTTTGTAGCAACGCTTTTGCCCCACACTTGACAAATTACGGTTGTCTGTTCGACATTTTCCCACTTGAAGCCAAACCAACCCAAACAATAGACCCACTGCTGTTTTTCTTGGGAATTAATTCTTCCTTCGTTTGTTACCAGATTGGCACCTTCTTTCTCTCGTATGCTACCTCTCTGCTCCGCGAGGGCGTATATGTATGTGACATATGCAAGGAGGTGCGCTTGCTGTCTGTGAGAAGGAGAGACAAGAAAGAGTGGGAAGAAAATGTAGTGTAATGCCAGCAGCTAAAAAGTGAGGAAGTATACTCGAATATCACGATAGTCATTTTCTATATTGCACAGCTACAAACCTGCGATATATCGAGTATATCGATATATCGCCCAGCCCGAGTGAGAACGAAAGTTAAAGGCCTACTGAAACCCACTACTACCGACCACGCAGTCTGATAGTTTATATATCAATGATGAAATATTAACATTGCAACACATGCCAATACGGCCTTTTTAGTTTACTAAATTGCAATTTTAAATTTCCTGTCGAAAACGTTGCGGTATGATGACGCGTGTGTTTGACCTCACCGGTTGTAGCGGACATTTTTTTCCAGCCCGATCCAAGCTATAAGTAGTCTGCTTTAATCGCATACTTACACAGTATTCTGGACATCTGTGTTGCTGAATCTGTTGCAATTTGTTCAATTAATAATGGAGAAGTCAAAGTAGAAAGATGGAGGTGGAAAGCGGTGTACTGCAGCTGCCTTTAGCAACACAAACACAGCCAGTGTTTCCTTGTTTAAAATTACCAAAGATGAAGCTTTACTATGGAACAGAGCGGGCAAGCCAACATGGTTCCCGACCACATGTCAACCGGCAGGTTTCGGTGAGAAAATTGTGCTAATAAGTCGGCTCTTACCGTAGACATGAGCGGAGCTTGCGTCCTCCTGCAGCTGCGGACTATTACCTCCTCCCACCGGGGACACTGCCGGTGGCCACACCCTTCCGACTTTCAGGTACCATATAATCTCACTAAAACACTAGTAACACAATAAGCAGATAAGGGATTTTCCAGAATTATCCTAGTAAATGTGTCTAATATTATCTGAATCGCTTCCACTGCCCTCGCCCTTTTTAAAACTTTTTTTAAAACTTTTTTTTTTTTAAATGATAAATTGGTTGTACTTGTGTAGCGCTTTTCTACCTTCAAGTTACTCAAAGCGCTTTGACACTACTTCCACATTTACCCATTCACACACACATTCACACACTGATGGAGGGAGCTGCCATGCAAGGCGCTAACCAGCACCCATCAGGAGCAAGGGTGAAGTGTCTTGCTCAGGACACAACGGACGTGACGAGGTTGGTACTAGGTGGGGATTGAACCAGGGACCCTTGGGTTGCGCACGGCCACTCCCGCACTGCACCACACCGTCCGCCAATTTATTAATTTTTTTCTAGTCCCTCACTCTCACTATCCTCATCTTTATTCCTCGCTCAAATTAATGGGGAAATTGTCACTTTCTCGGTCCGAATCGCTCTAGCTGCCGGTGGCCATGATTGTAAACAATGTGAGGATGTGAGGAGCTCTACAACCAGTGACGTCAAGCGCACATCGTCCGCTACTTCCGGTAAAGGCAAGGCTTTTTTATTAGCGACCAAAAGTTGCGAACTTTATCGTGGCTGTTCTCTACTAAATCCTTTCAGCAAGAATATGGCAATATCGCGAAATGATCAAGTACGAATGGACCTGCTATCCCCGTTTAAATAAGAAAATCTCATTTCAGTAGGCCTTTAACTAGTTCTATCCGTGTCTTGTATGCACGTACACAACACATTCTCTTTCTTCTTAATCCAAAATCAACGTGATAGGTATTTTAGGATGGGAATACATTCTGCAGACATCAGTAGTCAACCTACTTACATTCCCCTCGACTATTTACTTCATACTTGAATGTCGTCAAAGCTTTTGTCAGAAAAACAAAAAAGGTTTCTTTTTGAAGTGCAATGCTGCTTCATTGCATCGGTCGTGTGCACTGTTGTGGATAATACCTTTAAGGCGTGTGCACGTCTCTGTTCCGCTGGCTGACTTTACTCCCCTCACGCAGTAGCCTTCATTGCCAACAATACGGGAATACGAGCACTGTCTGCTCCTGCTTTTTAGTTTTCCATCAAGCCACGGCGCGAATGTTTTCTTGCCTTGTTTGCCGCGCTCCCCCTGTCCGTCACTCATTCTCACTTCTCAATTTGCCATGTTTGTGCGCGCCGTGGCGTGACATTAAAACCCAGCTTAAATTTGCGGTGTGACAGACGACACAGACAGCGCGTTGACATTTGAGAGGTCTCGACAATGCAGAGCAGAAGTATGAAATTATAGTAATGAAATCAAGTCCAAAAGGGGTATTATTTTGTGCACTTTTGAAGGCGGTGCTTGTCCCTCTCTCTCTCAGTCGCTCACTTGTCGCTCCCAGACTACCGTGGGGTCTTTGTCGTACTAGTCGGAACTTCACCACAGTTCGATGTGCAAAAAAAGTCTCTTGAGGCTTACAAAAATGCCATGATCGATCGCAGAAAATCAATCGAAGGACATCTTGAGAAAAAGTGTGATGACCAGCATAGAAAAGGGGATTGTACACAGTGGTACATTGTCTACAATACAAAGCCCCAAATTTGTGAAGTTAGATAGATAGATAGTACTTTATTGATTCCTTCAGGAGAGTTCCTTCAGGAAAATTAAAAAAGTTGGCACATTGTGTAAATTGTAAAATAAAAACCTAAATCATTTTCAACCTATATCCAATTGGATATACTGCAAAGACAAGATACTTAACGTTCGGTCCGGAAAACGTTGTTATTTTTTGCAAATATTAGCTAATTTGGAATTTGATGCCTGCTACATGTTTCAAAAAAAACTGGCACAAGTGGCCATTTTTATCAACAACACCCAGAGACGCCCCCGGCTTCGCTTGGCCCGAGCTCATCTAAGATGGACTAAAGCAAAGTGGAAAAGTGTTCTGTGGTCTGACAAGTCCACATTTCAAATTTGTTTTGAAAACTGTGGATGTGGTGTCGGGGCTTCACGGTGGCAGAGGGGTTAGTGCGTCTGCCTCACAATACGAAGGTCCTGCAGTCTTGGGTTCAATCCCAGGCTCGGGATCTTTCTGTGTGGAGTTTGCATGTTCTCCTCGTGACTGCGTGGGTTCTCTGGCTTCCTCCCACCTCCAAAGACATGCACCTGGGGATAGGTGGATTGGCCCTAGTGTGTGAATGTGAGTGTGAATGTTGTCTGTCTATCTGTGTTGGCCCTGCGATGAGGTTGGCGACTTGTCCAGGGTGTACCCCGCCTTCCGCCCGATTGTAGCTGAGATGGGCGCCAGCGCCCCCCGCGACCCTGAAAGGGAATAAGCGGTAAAAAATGAATGGATGGATGGATGGATGGATGTGGTGTCCTCCGGAACAAAAAGGAAAAGTTCCATCCGGATTGTTATAGGTGCAAAGTTCAAAAGTCAGCATCTGTGATGGTATGGAGGTGTATTAGTGCCCTAGGCATGGGTAACTTACACATCCGTTAAGGCACCATTAATGCTGAAAGGTACATGCAGGTTTTGGAGCAGTATATGTTGCCATCCAAGCAACGTTATCATGGACGCCCCTGCTTATTATTTCAGCAAGACAATGCCAAGCCACGTGTTGAAATAGCGTGGCTTCGGAGTAAAATAATGTGGGTACTAGACTGCCCTGCTTCGGAGTAAAATAGTGTGGGTACTAGACTGCCCTGCCTGTAGTCCAGACATGTCTCCCGTTGAAAATGTGTGGTGCAATATGAAGCCTAAAATACCACAACGGAGACGACGGGACTGTTGAAAAACTTAAGCTGTGCATCAAGCAAGAATGGGAAATAATTCCAATTGAAAAGCTTCAAAAATTGGTTTTGTCAGTTCCCAAACGTTTACTGAGTGTTGTTGAAAAGAAAGGCCATGTAAAACAGTGGTAAAGATGCCCCTATTCCAACTTTTTTTGCAATGTGTTGCTGCCTTTAAATTCTAAGTTATTAATTATTTCATCAAGGTTGTCAGTTCGAGCATTAAATATTCTGTCTTTGCAGTCTGTTCAATTGACTTGGGGGCCGCATTGGGCTGAAAAAAGCAGACTGCATGTAAAATAACAATATACATACACAGACTATAAATATTCATATATATATATGTGTCCATATTATATGAACAAGTTAGGCCAGGGGCCAAAAGCTGACCGCATGTAAAATAACAATATACATATACAGACTATATATATATTCATATATATATGTGTCCATATTATATTAATATAATAAATATATCATTGATATGTGAAAGTTCAACTCCTATGTTATTTACTTCCGCGACAACCTCCTTAAAGTTTGTAATCAATCAGAAATATAGAGCAGCTAAAATGCGCCAAACATGGATAAGTGTGGAGAGTGTTTCACATTTTTTCCATCATGCACTGTGATGGATTTAAATGGGTCTAACTTTGAATATTTTATGGTGCGTGGACATATTTTATAACGTCCACAAAATTCAGTGAGCAAGTTGAGTTATGTGACCGTGTGTTGACATTTTTTTTCATCATGACTAGGGAAGGTTGTTTACATTAGGTCAAAAAATAAAATGTTATGCTATGTTCCACAGTTTCGCAATTACAATGTAGGCCTATTCTATATTTACTTCAAAACAAAATTCATGGTCATTGTCTTGATTTACTCACATTTTCCACAAGATGGTGGCAAGTTTGCAGCAAACAGATTGTCAGATATGTACTGTCAATTTGGAAACACCCTTGCTGGCCGGATTCCTTATTAAACTCGTGACTAAACTCATGACGTCTCGCGGGCCAAACTGAACACACAGACGGGCCGTAGTTTGTGGGATCTGAGAATGTCGTCGTGGCTTGTGCAGCCCTTTTGAGACACTTGTGATTAAGGGCTATTTAATTAAACTTTTATTGATAGTTTGATGGATTTAAATGGGTCTAACTTTGAATATTTCATGGTGCGTGGACATATTTTATAATGTCCACAAAATCCAGTGAGAAAATTGAGTTATGTGTGACCGTGTGTTGACATTTATTTTTTGCATCATGACTAGGGAAGGTTGTTTACATTAGGTCAACAAATAAAATGTTATACTGTATTCCACAGTTTCACAATTACAATGAAAGCCTTTTCTATATTCATTTCGAAGCAAAATTCATGGTCATTGTCTTGATTTACTCACGTTTTCCACAAGATGGTGTGACAAATTTGCAGCAAACACATTGTCAGATATGTACTATCAATTTGGAAACACCCCTGCTGGCCGGATTCCTTATTAAAGTCATGACTAAACTCGTGAGGTCTCGCGGGCCTAACTGAACACGCGGCCGGGCCGTAGTTTGTGGGATCTGAGCCGAGGATGCCGTTGTAGCTTGTGCAGCCTTTTGAGACACTTGTGATTACGGGCTATATAAATAAACTTTGATTGATAGTTTGAACACCTCTGCGGTTAAGGATGTAAAATGTTCAAAAAGACTTTATAATGGTGACAGTTTGACATCGGAACTGATTAATCCTATTTCCATTTGGTCCAGTGAAGAAAACAAAGCATCTTTTGTGACCGTAACAGACTGCGTTCAATGTCAGGTTTAACTTTAGAAACTTTTATCCAGATCCAAGCTTTTGTGGTCGCACACGAGTATACAGTAATTTATTTGGCCTCCATCTTCTCTGCATTTCCTGTTATTGTTTGTCAGTATGTTGCAGCCTGAGAATCCCAGCAGGCCTCAAAGGGGGATTGCCGTATTAGTGAGACCCCCCTCTGTGCATTAATGACTCGGAGAAAGTGAAAATATGTTTTTTTTTTCCCCCTCTTTGGGAAAGTGGTTTGTCTCTCACACCATGTGTTCTCCGTGCCCAACAGCAGATTACTTTAAAGCGGCAGGTCAGGGAAGAGATCTGAGGAAATGAAAAAAGAAGGTAAAAGTATGTTTTCAAGTGTTTTATTGATTGAAGAAATATATTAAGAGACATGGAGTGTGTTCTCCGAAATGTAGCCCTTAGACAGAATTTTACAAGTGCATTCGGTAAACCCTACTGAGAACACACATTGTGTGTGTCTGTAGCTTTAATGCTAGAGAACTGTTTATTCACAACTGTCTCCAACAAACTGTGAGTCTCCAAAAAGCGCGATTGTGCACTTTATTCAGTCTTTACATACTTTTTCGGCCTATAAGTTGCAGTCTTCTCCACAGTGAGACCCGGCCAAACCAAAAAAATAAATAAAATTAAAACATTCTTGTTCGTACTGTATTAATATATGCTCATTTCATGCAGAGAGGGAAATCACAGCTAAGTCAATTTACCAAAAGTGTATTTATTAAACAGTTATTAAGCAGTGGCACAAACATTCATGTCATTTCAAAACAGTGCAAGATTGTCAGAAACATTTCAAAACAAGCTATGAGTGCACTTTTGTGCATGATGTCACTAAGATGACATATCAAAACAACACTAAATAAAAGTGCACTTTTGGTACAGAATGCCAATACAATAGTTTACAACAAATAAAGTGCACTTTTGTGCATGATGTCACACAAGATATTTCAATGACTGTCAAATAAAAATGAGCTGCATAATAGGAAATCAAACAGTGTATGTCCTTCGCTATGTGGTAGGTTACTGCGGACATGATCTTTTGTTGTTGACTATTTTTTTCATACGGTGTTGATGTCGAAATGGTTGCTTCGGCATTTTGTTGGTGTGGGCGTGTGGCAGTGAACGGAGATGTTGACATGCGGAGTAAGCACTCTTCATTCTCTAGCAGGTGACTTTTGAAATGATGCTTCATATTAGCAGTGCAGCTACTTTTTGTAGCAACTTTTTTGCCCCACGCTTGACAAATTACTGTTGTATATTTGACATATTCCCATTTGAAGCCAAACCACCGCCAGACGATAGACCCCCTGCTGTTTTTCTTGGGAATTAATTCTTCCTTCATTTGTTACCAGATTCGCACCTTCTTTCTCTCGTATTACCGCTCGTACAACTCCGCCAGCATCACAGCTAATATTTTCCATGCCGCTACCTCTCTGCTCCGCGAGGGCGTATACGTATGTGACGTTTGTAAAAAGGTGCGCTTGCTATCTGTGAGAAGGAGAGACATGAAAGAGTGAGGAAGAGCATGTAGTGTATTGCAACAGCGTGAGAACGTATACTCGAATATCACGATATCGTCATTTTCTATATCGCACGGAGACATCGAGTATATCGATATATCGCCCAACCCTACTTTGAAGACACCATCATGTTTATATATACCAGTGGTGTTCCGTCAGGGCCAGCAAGGCCTTCTCCACTGGCCTAACATAACCAGAAGTCATGATTCTAATTAAATATACAATTATTTTTTTTATTTACTTTCCCTAAATATCTAAAAGTATTCATATTCTCTTCGTCATATTATGCTTGTTCCATTGCTGTTGTTTTTAGTTTTAGTTTGTATCCAATCAGAATCCAGTCGGCTTATGTTGCCATGCTGTACCGCATCTGCCAGAAGCCTTCAGAATCAACAATGTGGGCGTCTGTGCACTGTAAGCGAAAGGGACATACAGGTTTTGATTGATTGACACTTTTATTAGTAGATTGCACAGTACAGTACATATTCCGTACAATTGACCACTAAATGGTAACACCCGAATAAGATTTTCAACTTGTTTAAGTCCACGTTAATCAATTCATTGTACAAATATATACTATCAGCATGATACGGTCATCACACAAGTTAATCATCAGAGTATATTATTTTAATAAATAAATGATAAATGGGTTGCACTTGTATAGCGCTTTTCTACCTTCAAGGTACTCAAAGCGCTTTGACACTACTTCCACATTTACACACTGATGGAGGGAGCTGCCATGCAAGGCGCCAACCAGCACCCATCAGGAGCAAGGGTGAAGTGTCTTGCTCAGGACACAACGTTAATATAATTATATATATATATATATATATATATATATATATATATATATATATATATATATATATATATATATATATATTAATATAATAATATCATAATATAATATATATATATATATATATATATATATATATAATATATATATATATATATACCCCACTTGAGGGAACCCACGCAGTCATGGGGAGACCCACCCTCCGCCTGAATGCAACTGAGATAGCCCCAACATTGCAAAAAGTCAGTGTTCAATTGCAAGAAAAAAAATTCAAAATTAGTGGTATTTTATTTGAGCTAAGCAAAATTATCTGCCAATAGAACAATAAATTTTGGCTTGTCAAGACTTTCCAAAACAATTAAAATTAGCTAACGTCAATGAACCCAAAAATACCTTAAAATAAGTATATTCTCACTAATAACAGTAATAATAAGTGCACTTTTCTTGATTGAAAAAAAAGAGACCTTTTTGCTCAATATGTTGAAAAATATTCTTAAATGAAGTAAATACTAGTGCCATTATCTTGACATAATGATATGCGCTCGGCATACTTATACTAAAAACTAATTTATTGCTCACAATACGAAGGTCCCACAGTCCTGGGTTCAAATCCAGGCTCGGGATCTTTCTGTATGGAGTTTGCATGTTCTCCCCGTGAATGCGTGGGTTCCCTCCGGGTACTCCGGCTTCCTCCCACCTCCAAAGACATGCACCTGGGGATAGGTTGATTGGCAACACTAAAATTGGCCCTAGTGTGTGAATGTGAGTGTGAATGTTGTCTGTCTATCTGTGTTGGCCCTGCGATGAGGTGGCGACTTGTCCAGGGTGTACCCCGCCTTCCGCCCGATTGTAGCTGAGATAGGCGCCAGCGCCCCCCGCGACCCCGAAAGGGAATAAGCGGTAGAAAATGGATGGATGGATGCTCTTAATGGAAAGGCAACCACTTGTTACTCTCGGGGTCTACTAGCCGCTCGGCAAATAATATGGTCCAAAAATGCATTTTCCCATCGATAACATGACATCATCGCGCCAAGCGCGTGCTCTTTCAGTCAATTAGTGCGCATATATACAGTCCGGCCCCCGGACAAAAATGTTTTAATTGTAATTTTGAGGAATTCATCTAAATAATTTCTGTTCAAAATGGTTTGAAATGTCAAATGTTAAATGTTTAAATATCAACTGTCAGTTTACTGTACTGTGCCAACTGTACTCCTACAAGAGTACATCTTTTCTATTGTTTCATTGAAAATAAAACGGCAAAGTCAATTTGGCTGTCATCCGTTTCAATTATGAGACACAATTGGGTTAAAATCATGATTTTTTTTTTCATGCTTGAAATAAATTTTTTCTTTAGAAAAGTAATGTTGATGACAAAGCTTTGCAACACTTGATATTCTAGTTTGAAGCATGTTTTACTCAATATAGGTCATCAAATCTCAGCAACAAGCTGTAATATCTTGCTGAGATCATTTAGGACCAAAACCCTTAAAACAAGTAAAAGACTACCATAGAAAACTGCTGAGTGAGAACAATTATTTTATTAGACAGAAAATAAGCAAATATCACCCTTATTTGACATATTTAATCTTACTTAGATTTCAGTTTTTGCCATTCCGCAACCCCTGTGACCCTGGAAGGGACACGCGGTAGAAAATGGATGGATGGCTCTTTTATTTTCTAGTTTCTTCAAAATAGCCACCCTTTTCTCTGATTACTTTTCCGCACACTCTTGGAATTCTCTTGATGAGCTTCGAAAGGTTGTCACCTGAAATGGTTTTCACTTCACATGTGTGCTTGAAGCTCATGGAGAGAATGCCAAGAGTGTGCAAAGCAGTAATCAGAGCAAAGGGTGGCTATTTTGAAGAAACTGGAATATAAAACATGTTTTCAGTTATTTCATCTTTTTTTTGTTAAGTACATAACTCCACATGTGTTCATTCATAGTTTTGATACCTTCAGTGACTATCTACAATAGTCATGAAAATAAAGAAAACACATTAAATGAGGAAAAGGTATAAACGTTATCTATATAGGAATAGGTTGTGAGGTCATAAGGAAGGACTTTTTACCTTCATGGTGTCATGAAAACTTCTCTTTGAGGAAGATTTTTCTCATGTTTGGTGCTCATAAACAGGCTCTAGGGACACATGCTACTGTTAGAACATCATCACAGTCCCTTTCCCATAATCGGTAACCTTTAAAACATTTCCACCGCCGCTGCTTCCAGTTTCAGAAGGTTGTCGTGTGCGTTTAAACTCTTTTTTTTGTCTTCAATCGTCTCATTAAAATGCGCAGTGTTAAATCCACTGGTAACTTGCGTCTGACTCAAAAGGTTAAAGCTTGGAAGTCGACACCGGTCCGAGAACTTTACGAGAGGAATCCTATAACCTCGCTCACTGCCTTTTTAAAATACCACCAGTGAACCCAACCTGACACTGCTGACATATTAAAAAAAAGGCTATTTCATCATTGTTTCAGATCCATATTGTCTGTAACGGGACCATGAAAGTTCCTCTCCCTGCCGGCGTATGCCTTATTTGTATTTGACTTTATTAAATGTATTTATATCATCATTTGGTGCATGCAGCCGGGCCGGAGCAGGAGGGGATGAAAAGAGGAAAAAAAAGGAAGACAGAGGGAGAAATTGTGGGCGACAAAAACGACCAAAAAATTGTGAGGGACAAAAACAACAACAATAGAACAGCATCAACAAATACGATATGTACAAATATGATAATAAACGTGATAGCAAAGAAGCAGTTAGTGAAATAAATAACAACATAAATCACAATGAACATTATTACTCTACAAATGGAACAATACAAATACCAATAGAAATATCATTATTGATAATGAATAATAACAATAATTTACCTCTACTATCAACAGTACAATTGTTCAAATGCAACCGTACATATATGTAATGGTAACTTGAAATATGAAAGAAAGCAGCTAAATGGAGGGGAAAAAAGAGGAGCCAGCTATATTAACCTTGTAAATTGTTATAGTAACATTAAGTTCAGCTTTGTCAGTGTGCCATGTGTTACCCAGTTTACCCTAGGGTAACAACGTTAATATACGTTTGATGAAACCTGATTATATGCATGAGTGTAGGTATGTGGAAGTACATGTATGTTTGTACAGTGAATGCATATGTACAATATGTATATATGTATGTTTGTACAGTGAATGTATATGTACAGTGTGTGGACCTGTATGTTTGTACAGTGAATGTATATGTACATGTATGTGTATATGTATGTTTGTACAGTGAATGTATATGTACATGTATGTGTATATGTATGTTTGTACAGTGAATGTATATGTACATGTATGTGTATATGTATGTTTGTACAGTGGATGTATATGTATGTGTATATGTATGTTTGTACAGTTAATGTATATGTATGTGTATATGTATGTTTATACAATGAATGTATATGTATGTGTATATGAATGTTTATACAGTGACTGTATATGTACGTGTACGTGTATGTTTGTACAGTGGATGTATATGTATGTGTATATGTATGTTTGTACAGTGAATGTATATTTACGTGTATGTGTATATGTATGTTTGTACAGTGGATGTATATGTATGTGTATATGTATGTTTGTACAGTTAATGTATATGTACATGTATGTGTATATGTATGTTTGTACAGTGAATGTATATGTACATGTATGTGTATACAGTATGTATGTTTATGCAGTTAATGTATATGTACATTTATGTTTGTACAGTGAATGTACGTGAATGTGTATATGTATGTTTGTACAGTGAATGTATATTTACG
>NC_084639.1:7855025-7857525 GCF_033978795.1 Nerophis ophidion | reverse complement strand
ACTATTACCTGATAGTCAGAAGGGTGTATCCACGGGTGTGTTGACGCTAGTGTCTGATGGAAGTTGACGGCAGCTGTACGGACGACACAAGCTCAACTTTTTACCACAATTTTCTCACCGAAAACTGCTGATTGACAAGTGGTCAGGATCCATGTTCGCTTGACCGCTCTGATCCATAGTAAAGTTTCACCTCCGGGAATTTTAAACAAGGAATCACCATGTGTTTGTGTGGCTAAAGGCTAAAGCTTCCCAACCCCATCTTTCTACTTCGACTTCTCCTTTATTAATTGAACAAATTGCAAAAGTTTCATCCACACAGATGTCCAAAATACTGTGTAATTATGCGATTAAAGCAAATGACTTTTAGCTGTGTGTGTGCGCAGCGCTAATATTACCTACCAGTCCGTGACGTCAGGCGTACACGTTAGCATTCTGCGACGTTTTCAACCGGACACTTCGCGAGAAATTTAAAATTGCAATTTAGTAAACTAAAAAGGCCGTATTGGCATGTGTTGCAATGTTAATATTTCATCATTGGTATATAAACTATCGGACTGCAGTAGTGGCCTTTAAAAATGATTCATTGGATTCAAAGAAACAGTGACATATCACTTAGCTCTTTGAGCGTTCCCTAACGATCACCTTGGGAAATGGGCTGCAAAACATTCAGCCCCAATAGAGGAATCAAAAGACACCAACATTTTTTTTTATTCCAATTCGATTCAAAATGTACAGTATAAGGATATTACATGCTTTTCCTTATCCGCCAGCAGAGGGCAGCAAGGCTCCACTCATTCCCTCTCTTTGTTTTTTGTTTTTTTCTCCACTCTTTTTTTTTTTTTACGCCAGACATTTTCTTTTGAGGGAAGGCTTCTTAGAAACATCGCCTCCATCCCAATCAGCTTGTCATTCTGGAGCTATTAGGGCTCCACTCGGCCTGTGCTCCCCATGCCTTTCACATGAAAGCCCACTTTTGTGGCGCGGCATTAAAAAGTAGCTCAAAGATAATACCACCCAATATTTTACCTGATACTGCCTATCTCTGTTGATTGCCTTGAATGGAGAAGCTACAGTCATATGTCTGTTCCATTGTTCTCCTCTCTTCCGAGTTTGTACTTTTTTTGAACTGGGGCCTCATTCAAACTCGAATAGTGCCATTTTTTTAATTATTTTTTTTTAACCTTGCAGCTCCAATACTTGGAAATAAACTCACTGAGCTACAGAAGGACATGATCTGATTTAAGAGATGTAACAGGAATTAAAGCACTTGCATACATTTTTCATTCATTCATTTATTTTTGTCCTTCATCGATATGCATCTTTGATCAAATAGACAATAAAACCTCAGCAACTAAACACAGATTTACACAGGCATTGGTGGAATGAACACATTATTATGCCTAATTTTGTTGTGATGCCCATGCTGGATGCATTAAACCAGGGGTGTCAAACTCAAATACAGAGTGGGCCAAAATTTTTAACTGAACAAAGCCGCGGGCCAAGGTTGAACAAATGTACCTTTTAATAGGGACCCAAACAAGTTTTGCATTGAATATTGAACAAGCAAGGCTTATATAACTTTATAGTGACATGCAAAATTGAGTTTCAACTAATAATAACAATATTTAAAAAATATCAATGGCATAACAAATAAAAATTAAATAAAAATTGAATGCCTCTTTTCTATTTGCAGCCTTCTGAGGTAAATATCAAAATAAAGTTTTTTCACAGGCCAATAATAAATTTGAAAGTAAAATAATAAGTAATGAATCAAACAATCAAGCCTTGAAGTAGCAAGAGAAAGTGAATGAATAAAACGCTAATACAACCTAAAAGTGCAAAATCAACTTTCAAAAAACAAACAAAAAAACATCACAGAAATAACATTTAAATAAAAAATGTAATGCCTATTTTCTATTTGCAGCCTTCTAATGTAAATATCAACATTATCTTTTTCCACTAGCTAATACATTTTAAAATAAAATAATGAGGTGGTTGGGGGTGGGGGTTGGCGGGGTTTGGTGGTAGCGGGGGTGGATATTGTAGCGTCCCGGAAGAGTTAGTGCTGCAAGGGGTTCTGGGTATTTGTTCTGTTGTGTTCATGTCGTGTTTTGGTGCGGTTGTTCTCCCGAATTGTGTTTGTCATTCTTGTTTGGTGTGGGTTCACAGTGTGGCGCATATTTGTAACAGTGTTAAAGTTGTTTATACGGCCACCCTCAGTGTGACCTGTATGGCTGTTGATCAAATATGCCTTGCATTCACTTATGTGTGTGTGTGTGTGTACAAGCCGCATATATTATGTGACTTGGCCGGCACGCTGTATGTATAGAGGAAAAGCGGACGTAACGACAGGTTGTGGAGAACACTAAAGGCAGTGCCTTTAAGGCACGACCCCAATATTGTTGTCCGGGGAGAAATCCGGGAGAATGGTTGCCCTGGGAGATTTTCGGGAGGGGCACTGAACTTCGGGAATTTCCCGGGAAAATCAGGAGTGTCGGGA